>NC_039252.1:3715048-3858467 GCF_003368295.1 Carassius auratus
GTTTATTGTGCCTTTCTTGGTCAATGTTATTAGGTAACATGTTAATAAAACAGAACCAGATGGAAATTGCATGCTATAAATTCAATATTTTATGACTTTGAAACATCTCACTGGTTTCTAGGACATACTTTGGAGCTAAATGGTAATCTGTCTTGTTGTTCACAATAGAGACATTGTCGTTACACTTTATTTTACAATCTGTACATTTACCTGTACCCATAGGGTGCTTACCAGAGAAAATATTGGATAATAGAAGGTAACTAAATGGGAAAAGATTAGGTTTTGGGGTAGATTCACATGTATTACCTAGTTATTACCCAGTTATTACATTTACTATAACAAGTGCATGCATTTATTTCAGAATAATTCAGTTATTTTGTCTATGGCTCTAAATCAACTGGCCTCCATGCATGTGCATGTGTATACTTTGTATACTGTCAAAATCAAATTACAATCCATAAATTATGCAAAACTTTAAGCCATGTGTGACTTTCATTAGACTTCATGCAATATTGAAACTCTGAAATGTTTTTTTTTTTTTTTTTTTTTTTTTTTCAGAAACATAACCTTTCAGGATGGATGACGGACAATGCTACTACAATGAAACCATAGCCTTTTTTTACAATCGTAGTCAAAAGTATCTGGCCACAGAATGGAATGCCGTAAGCAAGCTAGTGATGGGACTTGGGATTACAGTATGTATTTTTATTATGCTAGCTAACTTGCTTGTGATGGTGGCAATCTACATCAACCGCCGATTTCACTTTCCAATCTATTATCTAATGGCTAACCTTGCAGCCGCTGACTTCTTTGCAGGACTTGCCTATTTCTATTTGATGTTTAACACGGGACCCAATACGAGGAGGCTAACGGTCAGCACGTGGTTGCTTCGTCAAGGCCTCATCGATACGAGCCTTACAGCCTCAGTTGCAAACTTGTTAGCTATAGCCATTGAGCGCCACATAACCGTGTTTCGCATGCAGCTCCATACCCGCATGAGCAATCGACGAGTAGTTGTAGTTATCGTCATCATCTGGACCATGTCTATCGTCATGGGAGCCATTCCTAGCGTGGGCTGGAACTGCATCTGTGCCATAGATACTTGCTCCAACATGGCTCCCCTCTACAGCAACTCCTACTTGGGCTTCTGGGTAATCTTCAACCTGGTTACCTTCGTGGTGATGGTCGTTCTGTATGCCCACATATTTATGTACGTTCGTCAGCGAACCATGAGGATGTCTCGGCACAGCTCGGGCCAACGGCGAAACCGGGACACTATGATGAGCTTGCTGAAAACGGTCGTGATTGTACTGGGTAAGTTCTGCTTTGATGATTCAATAGTAAAGTCTTTTATGCTTCAAGGGCCAGTGTCTTGAAGAGTTTAGCTCCAACTTTGCCAGCACATTTGTCTGGATATTTACAGTAATACCAAAGAACTGGAGTAGCTGGTTCAGTTAAAGATTTTAGATAAACTATGTAGGGTATAGCGAGGCTCAGGGAGCAAAATTGACACCCCTACTCTAGCAGAGTAGTTCCCAAACTTGGTCCTGGAGCCCCCAACACTGCACTTTTTTCATGTCTTCTTAATCAAACGTACCTGATTCAGGTCATCAGGTCATTAGAAGAGACTGATGTGGGGGTGAAAGACAAAGTAACATGTTGATTGTGCAGTGAACATCACTACAACTAGGAAAAAAACTATTGTAACTCAAACGCAGCTCCCGTTGGCATTTAAACAGACCTTTGCTCTTAATTCCAATCGGGCTAACGCAATAACGAAATCTGAGCAGGTCTAAAAACTGAAACTGTTGATGCTGCACTTTACACTTTGGAAAATTTATATATATTTTTTAAATATGAGCAGGCCTATAAGTTTGGATTGGTAATGGTGCACTGTAATCATAGTTATTTATTTATATTTTTCATTATATTTTATTATATGATATTGGTTTGAGACTGAGAGTATTTTATTTAGTGGAGAACTTTGCAGCAGTATTTTATTTCTTATTCTTTTTTTATTTTATTATAAATTATATTTTATTATTTATTTTATTAAAAACAGTAGTAATAAACAACCTGCAGTTTAATGTTTCCATTTCTTTCCCTTACTGTACCGAAAATGAACCGAACCGTGACTTTAAACCCGAGGTACGTACCGAACTGTTACCGTTCACGTACCGTTACACCCCTAATATACACACAGACACACACACCAGTGATGCACGGGTCAGTGTATAAACAACCCGCACCCAACCAATGTTTTCAACTAACCTGCCCGCTTCTCGGACCACAAGAAAAGAAAAAGAAAATATTTTACCCGACCCGCTTCCTGACCCGCATGTTTTTAAAGTAGTAAATGCATCGCCCCTTTATGTTAATTTAATTACGTAAATAGGCTATAGCCTACAGGATAATAAGCATTATGACTGCACACATAAAGCTTGCCACAAAGAACCGGTTAAAGTAATGATTATGAATGTGTCTAAATTAGCAAGGAGACATTTAATTGTTTAGTAGCTAATAAACTGATGTTTTCTGTGTCGCTGCTGAGATGAAGTTGACGATGCAGACTTGCCATGAACACCTGAGAGAAATGCACATTTAATATGGATTACATAATCAGAGAGTAGCCCATTTGTTTTGGTTTGAATATTTTTGTTTAAAAATAGATATTTCAAGCTTTATGCAATATATTGCCTATATTTCTTTTTAAACCCACAGACTAAAAGATTAAGACACTACCTGACCCAAAATATCACCCAAAGTTTCTACAGCTACAGCGACCCGAATATCATTACAAAAAAAATTTGGATGACTCTTAACCGCACGCACCCGCTCATTTTGGATCAACCCGCGCAACACTGACTATATATATACTTTTTTATTTATCATGCTTGAATTGAACAGTAACACAATAAGATTCTGAAAGTGCTGTAATTGTTTGTGTGATCACTTTGCTTGTAGAAAGTTATGACAGACCAAAAACATCACTGCTTGCGAAGCTGCATTTTTCCAGTTGCCAAATATGTTAATTTACAGCCACGCTCACAAAGCAGCAGAATAAGGTTGACGGTCCTGTATTTGAGTCGTTAACATGGTTACATTCACACAATACAGTTATTTACGAAAGTGACAACTACATTTTATAACCTCACTTCTGTAACTCACAGCCGTCTATTTTCAGGACTCAAAGCCGCAATCTCGGAAAACACACACCATATGAACTGGACAACTTGTAGTACAATGTGAGAGAGCCACTCATGTGTGGTTTCACTCTGTGTAAGTTACAGCGATGGAGAAAAAAGCTGTGCATCATCTGAACGTTTTAGATCCAGTCACTGTTCGCCACCGGAGCAGTTTCTGTCAGTTTTGTATTCTGTCTGTGACTGAAATTCAGTGTCATGTGCGAGATGTAGAAAATGAGGTGATTGCATATACAGGCTCGACTCTAATTGCATGTTCATACAGACAGCATTCGAGATGCTATTGTACTGTAAGCTACTGTTTGATTTGGACATTTCGAGACTGTAAGGAAATGTGGTTGTCAATCCTTAAAACTGACAGTGTGAGCGTGGCCGTAGTTAATGTAGTGATTCATTTCTGGTGCTATGGCATATTTCAACTTTGTCAGAGATGTTGACATGTCTCTAATAACATCGGTCACAAACATTGTCACTGCACAATCTAATGTGTAGCGTCTTATTAACTCACTGTCATGCATTGTGTGCAATTATGCATTTTAGAAGAATGTTCTTGGAATTGTTTTACTAGGACCAATTCTTAGCACTAAGATTTTTCATGAATACAGGCACTGACAAGTGTTTTTACCTTGACTAAAAGGAGATGATGACGAGATGAAAATAAGGTTAATAAATGATAACTGTCACTATCAATATGCAATATCGTTGATGATAAAAAAAACTTCACTAACTAGTAATAGACTTCAATGCTCAGGCATTTAGTTAGCATTTAATTTACCAAAACTTAACTAAACAAAAACAGGACAAGTGTAACTAACTATCTTTATAGTATGAATGTGTGTAGTGTAAATGTATTCCAGACATAGACCTAACCCTAACCCTAACCCTAACATCTGTCATGTAATCTACATCATAAGTTTATGAGTTCACTGTCCTTTTTCATGGCCTCATGGGCTCCATCAGATGCACATCCCAAGGAAATGTCTACAATCGTGTTGAACAATTGAATTGTGTCTACAAATTCAGACATATTACTCATGTCACATATTGTTTTTAGCCTACTGTATGGTGGGGAAGTAAGCATATTTGGACACACGGATGGTCAATTCTCACACTATTTTACTTGCAGATTATATTTACATAAAAATGACTTAATTTCCTTTATTACAATGGTGCAATCATTAGCAGATGGTTTCAGACCACAATGACTTGTTCAACAAACAAAATGTCCACACTCATTTTTAATATTATTTGAAAATGGTGGGAAACCTCATGAAAGTCAATTCTCTTGACTATGAAGTATTTTTTTTTTTTGAGTGTGGGGTTGGGTAAATTATCATTAATCGTGTTTTGGTCTACCACAAGGATATGAGGATAAGGATATGAGCATCATGGAGTCAAATTGCAGATGTTCTCTGAGAATATGTCCTTTAATGATGTCACTATGACATAGAGGATCTGCTCTTGGGATCAATTTGTTCTCTCCGATTTCTGTTCACACTCATTGCCGTTTTGGTGAGGTTCCATGTGTCCACTTCCTGTCAAAGTCCTTCAATGCTATTATACATTTAAACACCAGGATTTAAGTTGTGGTTCAAACCACCAAAAGCCTGTACATATATAAGCAGCTTTACCTAAATGCTACGTATTATTTCCCCTTCATTCGACTGTGCCAATTTCAAGTCGACAAACAATGTAGCCCTTGAGTAATCTACAGCTGAGGGCCCGTCATAGTGGTTTCGGCCAGTTCCACTGTTTGCCTTGCACTGCATCAGTGTCATCCTTCGCCAGCTCCTCCAGTGAAGCCTGGCCTGGATAAAAAAGGAACCCAGTCACGGTGCAGCATCCCGCTGCACAAGCACTGTGCAGGAACAGTACTGTTGTTGTTTGGTCATCTTCAACCTCTGCAGAGAATGGAGAGCGAGGGGTCTGGATGAAAGCACGGTCTGTAGACTGTGATCTCAGCCTGGAGTTTAGAGGTGTAGAACTATCAATAACATGGCAATTACAGTGTGTAATAAATGTTTCAATAATGTAATCCTTCAAATTATATTACAGTACTATAATGAGACCAATATATATATATATATATATATATATATATATATATATATATATATATATATATATATATATATATACTTTTTTTTTTTTTTTTTTTTACAAATATTAGTGTTGCATACACATTGTAGGGTCAAATGACTTTTATTCTGATTTAATACTTTGACTAATCTGACCAACTCGCTCTGGATCTGCTCTGCTGAAATTATCACATTTAGGTCATTTAGCAGATGCTTTTATCCAAAGCAACATACAAATGAGGACAATAGTGATAGAATAGCAGTTAATGCTCATGAATCTTTGCACTGGCTTTGTTTACACTTTGCATTTGCTTTGATCAGCATTCACCAGAAGATATAGAAGCAAACCCATGCAGCAGGAAGTGGTTAGGAAGTTTTAAAAGATAGGGTTATTTTAGTACTTGCCTGCTCTATCTTCATGAGAGCATATTGCATTTCCGAAATTATCTTTAGTGCACTGCTTGTCTAATTATAAATCACTTGAACTTATGTCGGTGAGATCGGGCAACACTGATGACCGTTGTCACTTTAGAAATTCAGGTTTCCATGTACTATCCACCAAAATGAACTTCCCAGGAAACCATGAGAAACTGTATCTCCTCACACTGTTACAAAAAACATCGGCAACCTTAAATGAAATCAGTTCTGTGGCTTCTCAAAAGCGTGACTCATTCATTGTTGAGAGTTACTCAAGGGCGTATGAAGTATATTTGAATAACATAGTTACAGTGATGATGAAATCATTGGAACGGTTTCCGCTCCTCAAGAAAACAAGAATCGGGACTCGTGCTGTAAAGCAGCAGTAGGGCGTTTCTTTCAGAATAGATTTTGCCAGTGTTGGCTTTTAATTCATCTGCTTTTTTGCCTTATCAGCATTAATGGATCACATGACATACTCAGATGTGCTTGCATGGCATACAGATAATACTACTAATAAAAAAGTCAATGTTTCAGTTTTTCCCCCTCATAATAGCTCCATGAAGGCAGTGACCATCTTTAAAAATCAAAACAGATTATAATAAACTGCATGCATCACATTAGAAAAAAAAAAAAAAAGTTGGATTTACTGCATCTGGCCTCTTGTGAATCCAAGAAAATTGTAGATCACTGGAAATATAAACATCAGACCCAAGAAACATCAATGATTTGAAAGTTATGGAAGTATATCAAAATAAAAAAGTCAAGTTTACAATAAAATAAAATCAAACAATCAAACAAACGTATTTACTTCTACTAGTGAATACAATATACAGTAATATAAGTTTTATCTTTGAGGGAACACATTTTATATGGATTACGTTAAGATTTCATTAAGAAGATTCTCATAGACTTCAATATGTAAATATTCGGTTAGAAATCTGACCTGTAGGCTGAATCCCAGGAAAGTCATAGGAAAAGCTATTTAAACAGGGAGGGCTGAAAAAAAAATGACCATGCATTTGCCCAAATCCTTCAGTCTCAAATCTGCTGTTAACTATGAAAAGCATGCACTAAGCACTTCCACAGGTGTTGCCGTCTCACTGAGTTCCCATCAGCCTCTTGCTAATGCAGCATATTTTTAGCCACAAATATTTGGCCATGTGTTTTAAAGTTTACCAAAAAAAAAAAAAAAAAAAGATAGCACTTGTTTTGCAAAGATAACTTTTACTGGTGGGATGTTAATGTTTACAGACACTGATTATTTTTCAGTCTATGTTAAAGATGATGTGATGTTTGTTGAGAGAACTTATCTTAGATGTGTCAAAGTTTGTCATGCGAGAGTTAATCATGATGTGTTGTTGGAAGCAGTAAAACAAAATGATAATGGCTGTAAAATTACTACAAAACTCAATATAATTGCTGACTAGTTGCTCAAATAATTCTATTTTAAGTCTCACAAACCATGTGAGTTAAAAGTTATTATAAATATGGTTTAGTAACTCCTCAAGGCTGCGTTTCCTTTGTAACTTGTTGCTGAACTGTAGCAATTGTGTTGCACACACACACACACACACACACACACACATATATATATATATATATATATATATATATATATATATATATATATATTTAGATATGATCTATTTACATACAACTTTCGTTTGCCATCAAACCCCTACAAATAGCCAATGATAGCTTTTATATTTGCAGAAATGCGGTTATCACACACTAAGAAGTCTAGAACTTATTTTAACTTGAGCACATGCAGCTTCCTTTATATAACATTAGCTGTGTCCAAATTCAGGGTCTGCATCCTCCTTAGGATCCTTCCTACCCGGTTGAAGGAGGATGGGTCCTCCAACGACCGCAAAAACCGGAAGTCGGTGTTTGTGAATTTGGACAGCCTACCCTTCTTTCAGTTCCCTCCCTTACCCGTTGCTCATATCCTGTCGCCTAGCAACCGTGACAGCGCCAAGCAAGACGCGGGTGAAGAGCTCATCGTTCTCTCCCCAGAGCTTTATAAACACTTCTGTCTGCTCTTTCGTCCTTAGAAGCGTTAAAAACTGCTTCAATCACTAACAAATAAGCTGTGTGTAAGGGGATATTCACACAGGCAGTAAGGAAGAAGCTAGTTTACGAAAGTAAACTTTTTTTTTTTTTTTTTTTTACATATACACGTACAAATGTAAAAAAAAAATGCTTAAGGCTAAAACAAAATGCCTAACTAGAAAACCACTGAAAATATATATTTTTGAAAAGCCAGTTTTTAAAAAACATCGAAAATAATACTCCTCCCCACTCCGCTACAGCTCGCTTCGTCCTGCCGAAAAGAATTATGGGATAGGTAGGACGCAAAAGGATCCACCACACCCATCCTTCCAATTCGGGGAAAAGGAGGACGCATTTGTGGGCCGCATTTGAAGGATCCTACGAATTTGGACAGCCTTCGTCGCGGCGCTGTGACGTAACATCCTTCAAATGCGTCCTCCGAAGGATGTAGACCCTGAATTTGGACACAGCTATTGTGTTACGCATGAGATGCCACAAAAGATTTGAAATGCAAGTCAAATACATCAGTTGAGAGCATCTTTAGAAAACCAAGCATGCTCTAGAAAACCAAATGAAAAAGAAGTGACGTGGAAATGGAAAACAACTTTTTCAGCACCAGCAGAACACACTCAGTAATAAATAGTAGTCAATGTCATGTTATTTCTTTCTGGAAATCTGTTCCAAAATGTGTAAAGGTGCTGAATAATTGGCAAAATCAAGGTATGTTTTCCTCTATATGGCCAATTCCTCGCTGGAGTCAAGGAAAGCCATAAAGTACTTCCTAGACAAACCCAACATTCACACGACTTGGCAAAGTTATTTTGCTTCTGAACCTGAATCTCTTGCAGTGTTCGTCTGAACACCCCAGTCACTGTGCCTGATGGTGTTAATAAGCTTTTGTGGAAGTAATACATTGAAAATCCTGCTCTAAGACGAAGCAAACTTTGAGTAGCTGCCAATTTAACTGCTTATTCAGCTTCAGAGTGTAAAAGAGATTTAATGAAGGGAGGGGAAAGTCTTAACGGACTTATTTGAACCTAATCAATATCCTCATTTATTAATGACATAAAAAATGAAGGGTGAAATATCATAGCATTACTAAACAAACAATAAATCTTTGGTGCTTTGACTGCTGTTTAGAATCACATCAGTCTCAACTTGTTCTCTTTTAGTAAAGGTACTGTAAAGTATGAAATAATTCAGTTCATCCACACCCATGCAGTAATGCATTTCAAGTAATGTGAGTTACATAATCAGAGTACTTTTTTTTCAAGTAACAGGTAAAGTAACCCATTACTTTTAAATGTACAGCAACATATCTGAGTTATTTTTTTTCAAGGTTTTTACTTTGTTTTCCCATTTATTGACTGACAGCTAACCTCTCCTCAAGTTGAGAGAAATTGGGAGAAAGACTTGAGTTGAGAGACTTTTGGTGTGAAAGGGCCTTTACAGTTGCTAAAAAATATACCCTTTGGGTTTTCTGTTATTTAAAACAAGTCCAGCCCACCGGTGACAAAAAGTAATCCAAAAGTAATTTACTGCAAGTAATCCATTACTTTATGTGTCATTGTATACATTACTTTTAAAAAGTAACTTTTCCCAATACTGCACCCAGGAAACTGGATTTCTTTGTGTCTGTAGAGCACTGTGTGGAAAACTTACCCCATATCCAAAGTTATCTATTAAACTAATTGCGATTACATGAGGCGCATATTATGGATAATGTACATCTAATTATTTAATCTAGTTGTAAGCAGAAATGTGTGTGGAGATATCATGTCATGATAATGCCACTTACAGATCACTCAAATGGGTTAATTAAATCAGAATGGTGTGTTGGTGGATGAAATTCCCATCTAACCAATGTCAGATTTCATCCTAAATTAGATGACATAAATATTAGTTAATAAAATCGATTAAAATGTGTCCGAGAGAGCATGACATCAGCAGGACAGCTGTACTGTAGGCTATGAACAGCAACAACAACAAAAACGGATCACAGTTCACAGCAATATTGCTGTCAAGACTTACAGTATCTGAATTGAAGTCCATACTATGTTTTCTTTTCTCTATCTCTTCCAAAACAAGTTTTTCTTCACTAACTAGTTTTCTGAGCTGTTTGTGTAAAGGAAGCTCTTCGTACTCACAGCTGAAGCCACAGTGAAGTGCTTGTGATGGAAACCATCTTCATTTCTAGTATATTTTTATTTAAAGATTCTTAATTCTCAGAAAAACAATGAATCTGTCGTAGCATCAAGTTTTTAGAGGAAAACAAACACACAGGATGTTTTGTCTTTATGGTGGGCACCACAATTTTGTTAGAATCTCGGACTTCAGACGCAGTCTTCAATTCCCCTCGCTCACGCCTCTGGGTTTGATCAGAGAGAGCAAAACATGTGGCAAAGCCTCGCTGGAATCAGCCTGGAGTTTATCTTACTGCTGAGAGTCTCCACATAACTTTCCAGTGATGTAAACCATTCAAGAGCAGCTGCGTTCAGCTAAAGGAAGAGCGTGCTCTTGTGAATGTATTTCTAGCAAAATAGCAACTGTGGCCAAAATGTTCGTTTTCAGTAAAAAAAAAATTTGTTTGTATTAGGTTGGATTCATAAGAAAAAATAAGTTTGGCATAAAGAAAATATACTGTAAGGATTTTTTTTTTTTCAAGCACTGGATGCATCCCTGGCCTTCTCTTAGTAATGGAAAAGCCAGATAACCACTGCCTTATATGATGAGATGCAGGCTCTGTTTTAAAACTTTGTGTACTGCCCATATCGGAAACTACCTTCTTCTGAAGAAAACCATGAAATATAATATAATATAGAACTAACAGAACTAATATAATATAATATAATATAATATAATATAATATAATATAATATAATATAATATAATATAATATAATATAATATAATATAATTATTTTGAAAACCCATTGCTCACTGGCTGTGAATACACATACAGACAATCCATGGGTCACAGGAGGGGTGGTGATGTTGATCAACACTGGCTTGGGATAAGCGTCATTCCCAGTCTCCACCAATGAGAGCATTTGGGTTGGGTCTAAAGCCCTGTTCACATTACTTCCCATTCAGGTTACTAGTGGCCATTCTCAATACTGGTTGCCTTGAAAGCGAATCAGGTTTCTTACCACACTAGTTTATTGTAAACTTGATTTTTTTAATGTTGATATACTTCCATAACTTTCAAATCATTGCTGTTTCTTGGGTGTGATGTTTATATTTCTAATGTTCTACAAGTACAAAACATTTGGAGGCAAAATACTAAATATAATCTAAATCTAAATTAAATCCGTACATTCAAACAAAAATGGCGCTGAGAGGAGAATGATCACATGAGCTCCACCGTCTTCTTTCCTAGTGGCTGTCGCTCCTGAAAGTTGAAGGATTCTGATCTTTGTTGCATCGCTAGACAAACCCCATCTGGTGGCCAACGGAAGCTGTTGCTCGTGTCGCCGGAAATCCCCAGTTCTCCATTGAATTTGCTGTTGCTGGTAGTATGAACAGAGCTTAAAACTGCAGCAGTGCTCACAACGAACGCTCCTGATAAAATGATGTAGTGGTAAATAGGAAGTTTACGATAGTACTTGAAGGCAGTAGACAAGCACTCTCGCTCAGCACAAGGGAGGGCATTGTTTTGTTAACTTTTTGATTTGTTATTTTGAGCCGTTTGAGACACGGAAACACACGGCTCACTCATAATATATTGCTTTACAGATCTACCACTTTTGCCATTCAGAAAAGTTCACGCAGCATGCGTTATAAGTTACAGTTAGCGCTCACACTCCCTGATGTTTAGATAACTAAACTGTTCTCTGGTCCACCTCTTCCAACCGAGCCAGGGCCTGCTAAATAAACCAGGATGGAGCACTCACACTAGTCAAACGAACTGGGCTTTGGGGGTCAAATACGCTTAGGCATGGTTATTATGGTTAGATTGCCTAGTTTTTATCCCACATCCTGCACCCCCACCCCACCCCCGTGTGTTATTCGGCGCTGCTCTCTGCTGCATTGGGTCCTCCGATCCCGCACGTCTCTACTCGGAAGGAGCCTGTTATGATGTTATGATTTAGACTCTGGAGTGGACTCTGAGCATAACTTGTTTTTCTATTGCAAACTATAAAAATGTTCTATAAAAATGCTAATGCCCTATGTAAATATAAAAGAAATACTGCGGTAAAAAAACACGTATTTGTTCAAAGTGTTTGCAAACAAAATGTCATTGCACTTTTGTTCATATTGCAGTACTTTTTTTATGAAAAAAGTGCACAATACACTACTTCTGAGTTCATTATTGAATTCTGTGAATAAGAATGCAAAACAAAATAGACAATCATGCAGTTAATCACGATTATTAACTGTTTATACAATTTGCATACTTAAATTTATCCTAGGGCTGTTGAATGCTTGAATTTGATTGGTTATAGAAAATGTTGAATACTCCAAAACTTAGGAAGATAGTTTGGGTGCTGTGAGGAACTGATGTGCAGTGTGTCTGTGGTTCTTTTAAACCTGTTAAATCAGTATAGAAAAACACCTTTCAGTTTCCTGAAATACTCATCAATTTCCTCGTTTTTTCAGGTGCTTTCATTGTGTGCTGGACGCCTGGTTTGGTGATTCTCCTGCTGGACGTGGTCTGCTCCAACTGCAATGTCCTGACCTATGAGAAATTCTTCCTTCTTTTAGCAGAATTCAACTCTGCCATGAACCCTATCATATACTCCTACCGGGACAAGGAGATGAGCGTCACGTTCAAACAGATCCTGTGCTGTCAGCGGCAGGAGAATGTGAACGGTACAGCAGAGGGATCGGACCGGTCTGCGTCCTCCATCAACCACACGGTCCTGAGCAGTGCGCACCATAATGACCATTCAGTGGTCTGAGGTTCAACACAGACCGGGATCTGAGAAGAGACTGTGAAAAATGCCTTTTTATGAGCAAAAGACTTGTGGTTATAAAGTTGCCTGTGCTTTTTCTGTCCTTATAAAGTTTTGACATGATATTGAACTATTTAAAAGTGGATTAAATAGCCAGTTTAACACAAGTTGTATTTGTTCCCGAAATGCCTTATGGAAAAGTTGGAGGAGTCTTTTGGCTAGATGTCATTTTTTTGTCAGATTGTTGTAAATCGAGAATCATTTTTTGTGCGTGTTGTACAGCGGGTGTTGAACTGAAGGACGTAATGAAGTGTCCAGTGAATCTGTCTGTCAGTTTGCACTAGAAAGAAAAGCGTGCATGTAAGGGACCACTGGGACATCATTTTGGTGAACTATGCAAAGAACTTGATTGTTTGCTTTGTTTTTGTTTTGTTTTGCATTGCACGTTCGTCCCTATGTATATATATATATTTTTATGCTCACCAAGGCAGCATTAATAATAATACAAAATTTAAAAAATCAGCCAAATCAATAATGCTATGTTGGACATTTTGTGAAACTGTGATGCACCACCACACAAAAAGTAAGATTAATAAAATCAAAGACAAAGAAATAAAGGTTCTATACTTTATTCAGCAAAGATGCTGACTTTTATAATGATACGACAGAATTCTGTTTCAAATAAATCTTGATGATGCTGAAAATTCAGATTTACATAACAGGAATAAATTATTTTAATTCACAATATATTAAAATAGAAAACTAGTATTTTAGATTCTACTAATATTTCATATATTACAGTTTATACTGTATTTTTGGTTCTATAAATGCAGCATTGGTGAGCATGATCTGTGAAAAGCGATCTAGTTTCTACATAGAAACAAAGATTATTAAAGTATGTTTTACAAAATATATTGCAAAGCAGTTGTTTCAAAGCAAAGTTGTTGGGCTCCAAACAGGCTTAGAATGTAGATGAATGCATGGATTGGAATTTCTCATGACAAGGACCATGACATATTGATGTAAAGCTGGGTAAACTTATGCCTCAGTGACTTGAAATTTACTTTGAATTTACTCAACAACTTTAATTTTCTTTTTGACACACACACACACACACATACAAAAAAAGAAAAAGGATTATATGATTTCCTATATTTTTCAACAGGGATCAACACCCATGCCTTATATATAATATTAATTATATTCAGATTCATTTTCAACATGATGGAAATTAAATGATCAAAAAGTCTTTACTTAATTTACCGTATGTACGTATGTATATAATATGTGTATATATTCATATGTTAATCAAAGGGAATGTCTATTGTTTAAAGTTAATCGTTTAAACCAAACTATAGCTGTTTTTATTTTTAAACTCCTTCTTTAAAATCTAATTCAGTCATGCTAAATAACATTGTTGGCCAAACATGGAAGGACAAGTGTTTTAATATACAAAGTTAGCACTGCATACAGAAGCCTGAAAAATTAGTTGGACATTTAAGTTACATTACAGATGCACTAAAATCATGTTAACACATTTGTTTAAATTCTCAGAAAAATGAACAAATTCATATATAATGACTTTTAGGTGCTCAAAAACTTGCCGGGCCACTGTAGGACAGTTCAACTTGACTGTAATGTTCATGTACTATTATCCTAACATCTGTGAAATTGACTGTTTTATACTGCATGTTGTTCATAAGAGGGAAAGCTTCTCAGGAAATAACCTCTAGTTTAAAACAGTATTTTGTACCCTATGGCATTTTGACAGTATTGCTTTAAAGTTTAATCATGTTTGAAATGGCGTTGTGTGTAAAGAGAATGAATCCACTTTAATATGACTAAACTCTGAGATGCTATATTTGTAAAACATATCAGTATTATCAATAGTCAATACTAACATTCTCTTAAGTTTCACAGTGACCGTATGCATTGATTCACTGTGGATGTTTGAGTTTCTGTTCATGGTGTCTTAACAGGAAAACAACCTATAAAACCTCTTGTTTTTCTAATGAACCGAGCAGCAAATGTCCCAGCCCTGTTGCAAGTCTTGCTCTGTTGCGAAAGCGAGTTTGAAGCACTCCAGTGCTCCAAATAATGTCCATCTAAAAGACAGCTGTGCTCGACAGGTCATGGGCCATAGGTTCATTCTAGGTTGAAAAACAGCAGTGTGTTTCAGAAAAGATACTTGTTCCCTTATGAAGTCTGAACTCTGAAATCCTGCATGGTAACATTCACTTAACAGTGTCATACAATTATTGAACCTTCTTGAAATAAATCTGTATATGAGTCAAATCCTCATCTGGTGCGTCATTTATTTGAAAGTTCAACCCGATCTCACGGCAATTCGTAAATTTTTCACAAGGTGGCTTATTTGTACGAATTCGTACGACCACACTCGTACAAATTCATACGATTGTTGGCAAATCGTACGTATTTTACGAGTTGCACAATTCGTATGAATTTGTACAAATGACCTACACCTAACTCCGCCCCTAAACCGAACCATCACGTGGGTTTAGACAAAACGTATAAAATCGTACGAGTGAGGTCGTACAAATTCGTACGAATAAGCCACCTGGTAAAATACGTACAAATAGGCCGTGAGATAGCGTTGGAAAGTTTCATGTTAAATACTCCACATGGTGGAGTTACTAGAATACACATGCTGACATTTAAGTACATCTGTTCTTTTGCAAAGAAAAAACGTGGCAATTAACCCATAATGTCACGGCTTACAGTCAACACATATTCTCCAGAATGGAGTTTTCCACATTTCCTGCGATGCGGTAGGAAATCCTTGAGTTTAGAGCGAGCTGATGAGTGATGGGGATATTACTCCGTCAATGCTGATGTCACGAATCTATAAAAAACACCCTCGCTAGCCTCATTTCGGCCGCTATAAGGAATGTGTGTTATATCTGTAAAACAATCGTGAAAATGTTTGGTATGTGAAACATATGGCCAGAGAGATTCCACGGGACAATAGGACTTCAGTTATTGCTCGGACACGGCCAAGTCTATAAACCAGAGCAGCTGGGGTCGGCATTCCTCTGTGTTTGCGTTACTCTTTAGTCATGTGTGATAGTAGACATGGAGTTTCTCAGACAGCCATCAGGAAGAACAGTGTTTGAATGTAAAGTACATTGGAATCTAGTTGTCTAAAAGCTCTTGTTAAAATATTGGGTAACACTTTAGGCTAAGGAATACTGTTCACTGTTAACTATTTGACTGTGTATTGCTAGCATATTGGCTGTTTATTAGTATGTAAAAATCACGTTGATGCCTTATTCTTAATCTGCGTGACCAAATCGTTTAATCCTATTCGATAATTTAACAACTACCTCACTAACTAATAATAAACAGCAAATTAGGAGTTTGAGGGGAAAGTAACTTATATTCACATATTCAAGTAATAGTGAATAAATGTGTTCACCAATCTAAAGGGTTAACGAATATATACAATGTTTTCTGATTTATTCTTGGGGGAAAGGAAGCTTAGGAGACCACGGCTATACTAAGTTGTGCTCTCCAGTCCAATATAAACGAACCGAAAAGGGAACAGTCAACCTACTGTCCGCTTCCCAGGTTTATAATACTCCACCCTCTGACTCAAAGACCCTGTGTCAGACCCCGAGACCGGCTGAAAACTGGCGTGTGATGGTGTAGAATATAGCCTTAGCATCAGAAGAGAGCATCACAAACAGGATCTCGTCAGTATATCTGTTGTTATTTCTAGACAGCAGTGAGATTAGATGAAGATCAAAAGGAGACTCGCAGGTCATTGTGGTTTCCTGCTTTCTCCTGAGAAAATGACCCCAGTAAGCTCGCACGTCTCCACTAGAATTTATAAGATCCCAATGTCTCAACATGTCCAAAAGAACAGAATATCAACTCAGAATATTTGATTATTAACGTTGCCCATTAAGACCAAATGATCTGATCTGTTACACTAATTAATGAATTAATTAATCCATTCATTAATTCATTGCTCTATTTCACTGTTAATAGTTTTTACATAAGTAAATATTAATTTCTGAGGAAATTTATAAAGCTGATTATTAAAATAAAGCTTCTAAACTATACAGTTTTATTATCTAAGTAGCATTATATATCATTAGTATAATTACCTAATAAAAAATAAACAGCATAAAAATTATGGTATGAAATGAAGGTATGAAATTTATTACAAAGAAATACCAAATAAAAATATAAATAAACGTTTGAAATTGAAACTTTTATTTTATTTTCCCCCTTAATTAAATATAATCATGAAATGTATTATATTTCTCCTTTATGAACAGTTTAAAACAGTATAAAAGCACTGTATGAAATTTTTATTAAAACATACAAAATAAAAATTGTTGGGATTGAACATTTTCTTTTATTTTCTTTTATTTTATTGCTAAACCTGATAATTTATTTAATTTATTTGATTTTTTTATATTTCTGCCTTATGAAATCCATTATCCTATCCAATTTCAAAATGACTTTTTGTGTATTAAGGAAAAATCAGCTTTTTTAAGTGTCTTGTGGGGTGATCAGTAATTCTGTGTTCTGTCTTCAAGTTACATGACAGGGGTCAGAGAGAGTGTTCGGTTTGAACAGAAATCACTGAGGCCCAAATTCACCCGGTCGGTTGTGTTGTGGCCTCTCCGTCAACCAAACGTGCTGGCAGGAGCCACGGCTCATGAATCCATTCATCACTTGTTTTTCCTGGCCTACTACTACTATTGGGATGTCTGTGGTTTTGCCTCGCTTACTCCTTGAGGATTCTATAAAAGTTAAAAACTCATGGCAAAGATCGTGTATTTCTAGGATTATCAGATGTGACCCTACATTCTGAGATGATGAATTAAATGCTGGGATGGAGAATCAGTCCCACACACGTTGAAAGTAAATCCTTCACCATCTCTCTTCATTAAATGCCAGCGTGATTTAATACAGTCTCGGTGAGTTCCTGTTTTGAATGCTTAGAGCAAAAACTGTCTCAAATGCAGAGAAAAGTAGTGTCATAAATCAGGCTCCATGAGGTCATTTTAGTTCCTGTGATGTCATACTGCCCCCTGCCTGCTACCCGAAATAAACCACAATTTTAAACAGAAAAACAAATGTCCAGTACACTATCAAGTTTCGTAATTAGCTGCTTATATTACCACATTTAATCATACTTGATATGGACAGGAACGTACATACCATTAATGTTGCTTTCTGCAATTGTGGATTTGAGGATTTATTTCTGAGACAATATGAGAAATGTACTAAATAGTTTTATTTCAAGCAAGTCACATCCAACATCGATTCATATAACTAATTTAACCACTTTATTAACATAGTTGGTCTAAAATTGTGTAATCATACAATAATGACATAATAGCACAAAAAAAATAGGTCATGCTATGCGTGTATAATAGCAGATTCCCAAAGCTTTTTTTTTTTTTTTTTTTTTGAGATTTTAAATACCTGTCAGAAGTTCGGACATGCTGAACTGAATTGAACTGAAAATGAAATGGGTGAGTTGTATCAGATGAAGTAAAGTGTTAGGTACACATGGACACTCATATAATACTGTTTATAAAGTATCCCAGAATGCACCAGTATGTAAAGGGCTTTAAGTGTAAGCAGTGTTATAATCTAGACAAAGGGGTGACTACTTCATTTTAATAGGTTTTATTGTTTGTTGGCTGGTAGTGTATATGGGACCATCAAACAGATTAATTGTTAAAAGCTAAAATTAAGCAGATGTCTTCATCTCAATTTATGATAAAACGCATATAGTTCATACACATTCAGTTTTGTTTATGAATTATGAGATATGATCTTAAGAAATCGTTCAAAAATATTCTACATAAACTTCTCTACAATATTTTCTGATACAGTGTTTCACTCAAAAATATAACCGAGAACACACAGAGAAAGATAGTATCCTGGAATATCAATTAATGAGAAATTAACAAAACTGCTTAGTTACAACATAAAGTAAAGTGATGATGTGCCACTTTGGAATAAGCTATTCTATTTAAATGTTTTAAATCTAAATTAATCAATGACAACATTGTTCAGCTTTAAGCACTATAGCATGTTATTGAATGAACTTTATTAAAGAATGTTACTAACAGATGCATAATACTCTCGGATTTTTACTCAAAATAGATATAAAAGCGATGAAAAGTACAAATATCAGGCATTTATACTGTATGTCTCTGCTTGCAGAGATTTCAGTCTAGATTATTGCAGTGATTGTACATTAAACTTCATTACTGGTGATCCTGTTAATATGAATCACCTCAAACCTTGACTAGCACTCATCTGATGTCTGCCATACATCTGTCTCATTGAAAGAAATCAAACGGGATCCTTTGAACAGATGCGAGCAAACTCGTCTTCAAAGAGTTTAAGGGATCAATATTCCTCAAGGTGTGAGAGCCTTTTCAATCATTTCAGGCTTCTTACTCATTCCTCAATGTTCCTCTGGTTTCTTGAGTATATGGGCACTTAAAATGTTGCTGGGTTGTCTTCAGCTCTTGTGGATACCTAAAAATGTTTTATCCTTCTTTAAGACCCCTCAGGGCTCTTTGGGATTTTAACGAGTTCCTTTAAGATTGGAGCTTTTCGGTTCTTTGAATTGCATTTTTAGAGATCCTCAAGAAAGGCCAGATTGGAGCATCTGGTCATGCATTCTTTCCAGGATGCGGTGAATGCTTGCGAAACTAGGCCGGTCAGTGGGATGAGTGCTCCAACACAAACGCATGAGATTATACAACTCCTGTGGACAGTTCTCTGGACAGACGAGCACATTTCCATCCCTTACATAGTAGATGACCTCCTCATGGGCCATGCCATAGTATGGCTGCATGCCATATGAGAAGATTTCCCATAATACCACACCATAAGCCCACACATCTGACTCGCTGGTGTAGCGGTTGTAGAAGATAGATTCGGGTGGCATCCAGCGAATTGGGATGGCATCGTTTTCACTGGCTTTGTAATAATCTGCAGCATAGATGTTGCGTGAGAGACCAAAATCCGCAATTTTCACAACCAGGTTTTCGGCAACCAAACAGTTGCGGGTAGCTAGGTCACGGTGCACAAACTTGCGTTCCGACAAGTACGCCATTCCTGCCGCCACCTGCTTGGAAATGGAGAGCTGCTCCAGGCAGCTGAGGGGTGGGTAACGCTCAGGTTCTGACACCAGACTGCTGCAAGTCAAGGTATCCCGACTTAGACTGGGCTGCTGGGTTGAAGAGCGCCGTCGCAGGAATTCGTTCAAGTCCCCATAGGCCATGTATTCAAACATGAGACACATGGGCTTCCCCACCGCACAGACTCCTGCATGACAGATACACAAACGACAGGCTTAGTTGTGCTTCCAACAGTTGATGCCTAACCAAAAATATCCTTCTGTTATTCTAACACTGAGTCGAGGCACTGAATATGGTTCCGAAATGCCACAGAGTGGACATTTCAGACTACACGCTGGGTCAACTCTGAAATGGATAAGTCAAGCTATTTTAAGGCTTTTTCAATTGTGTGGTACCCTTGAGGAAAGGACATAAGTGTAATAGGAAGCAGATGTGTTTAATTTTAGGAAAGTCCTCAAGCAGATGTATGGTGCAAGCCTTTGAAGTTGAGATACATTACCTAGGAGACGGACAATGTTGGGGTGATCAAACTCAGCCATAAGTGCAGCTTCTCTTTGAAAGTCATTCTGCATATCAGCCGAAGCTTCCTCCTTCAACATCTTCACTGCCACCATGGTGAACGGCTCCATTGGCAAAAGACCAGGGGCTCTAAAGAATAGCAGGAACATTGGGAATCACATTGCAGTAACTTGCTGATCCTGGTCAAACAAACCTGGACAATTCAAGCCTGGACCATCAATCAGTTTTTGAACTTTTTTCCAGCTTTTGAAGTTATGTAGTAGGCATAATAGTCTAATTTGCTTAACTTAGAAATGACTTTCTTGTCATGGAGTAACAGGCCACCTTCACTGACCTGAAACCAGCTTTATCTGTCACATATTGACAAACAGGTCATAAAGCCTTTCCAAATAGTTTAAATGGTGATGCCAAACTTTGGAAACAGAACGACAATGGCACTAACTCAAGAACCAGCTTCGAATACCATTAAGATTGCACTTCCTGTGCTGAAGGCTCCTGTGTGTTCCTGGAGAAGTAAACACTTTTCTAATGGGCGTCTATAAATAACCCCCTCAGCAGAGTTCACTCACACGATAGTGTCTACAGGGAAGTTTCATATTGAAACACATCACATGTTTACTATACCTATCCAATATCCTATTTCAAGCAAAAGCCATATGGTGTATACATTATACCCACTGCTGTACTTCCCAGGGTCTCTGTATATCTGATATCAGAACTATTTGG
Source organism: Carassius auratus (assembly GCF_003368295.1). Classification (NCBI taxonomy): domain Eukaryota; kingdom Metazoa; phylum Chordata; class Actinopteri; order Cypriniformes; family Cyprinidae; genus Carassius; species Carassius auratus. Next base: position 3,736,083 of record NC_039252.1, read on the forward strand.
TCTGAACACGTCAAACCTTTGCTTGCTGAATAATGGTTTATGCTGTCTCAGATCTAAATGGTGAGTCAGTAAAGAGTTTCTGAGAGTACAGTCATTGTCCTTAAAACTGGGTTCACTTAACCATTCACATACTATAAAAGTTAACTCTGAAAAAACCTTACAAAAGAAATCATGCGGTGGACTGTCCATATAAACAGTGACAGTGGCAAACAAGAACAGACATTAGCACCACTGGTGTTACATTTGTGTGTAACATTTGGTAGCTCTCACCTTGCCTGAAACACCCTACCGAAGGCCCCCTCTCCAATATCACGGACATATTCAATGTTGTTGCGTGGATATTCGAGACTGAGGAGCTTAGAGTTGAGAAGGAGAGGCAGTCGTTGGTACATGGGGTTGGGATGAAGTCGGTCCAGCAAGAGCTCTGAGGGGAGTGTAGTCAGAGTAGGCGTCTCCAGCACTCTACTGAATATAGAAGCACAACTGTGTTGTTTAGATGCATATAGCTAATAATTTAAGTAATGCAACATACAAAGCAACTTCTAGTGAGAGTTCTCAAGAGCAAGGGCATTCGATTCTCCAAGAGAGCCACCTTCCTGCAGAGTTTTTCTAACCAAGTGTGACGAGTGGGGCGGGGCCGAGAGACGTGGGAACAGGAGCGAGGCTGGTGGACTGATTGGGGAATGAGTGACACCTGCTCGACCCACCGGTCTCGAGTCCCAAGGAGGAGATGGAGGGATATAAAACCAGAGCGACGACAGTGACGGAAGAGAGAGGACCAGGCCTGGACTTTCTTTTGTGTTTGCTTTTTATTTGTGCACAACAGTCATCTGCGAGGGGCTGTTGTGCTGTTTTGTGTTTATTTTTGATTATTAAAGTTTCAGTTGATTGTCCGCCGGTTCCCGCGTCCTTCTTCCAGATGATTACGAAGGTTATATTGTTACAGTGGTGCCGAAGCCCGGGAGAAGGAGGGATGCACTGCTGAAGAACCCTTGCCGCTGTGGTGAATCCGCGGTGCCATCGAGCATGCGAGGAGTGTGCCGCTATTGGACGATCGAGGGCTGGAGTGAGTTGCCAGGGACGGACGAGCTCGCTGCCGGCCGCCCGTGATGTGGAGGGGCGGCTGCCATCCTTGAGGGAGCGGAGGAGTCGGCGCCGTTCGCCAGGGGGCCGGAGCCTGCTGCCATCTGCCGGAATGGGGAGGAGCAGGGAACGGGGGACCCCTGCCGCTGCCCAAAACCGGAGGAGCTGTCGCCGTCCACCGGGCGGCAGAAGAGTGTCGTGCCGTCCACCGAGGGCCGTCCAGTGCCACCGCCTGGCTCCGCGGAGGAGATCACCCAGCTGGTGAAGGGTTAAAGCGGCAGCGTGTCTGGGAACCGGAATTTTTTTTCTCTCTCCCCTCTCTCGTTTCTGTTGCTCCTCTTTCCATCTCCTTTTCTCTCGCCTCGTCTGTCCTACCCCCAGGTTCCCGCAGGTCCCCGTGAGCGGGGGGAGAACAGCGCAGTCTCGGGAGAACCCCCGGCCTGCTAGGGGCGATGGGGGTATGTGACAAGTGGGGCGGTGCCGAGAGACGTGGGAACAGGAGTGAGGCCGATGGAGTGATTGGGGAATGAGCAAAACCTGTTCAACCCACCGGTCTCGAGTCCCACGGAGGAGATGGAGGGATATAAAACCAGAGCGACGACAGTGATGGACGAGAGAGGACCAGGCCTGGACTTTATTTTGTGTTTGCTTTTTATTTGTGCACAACAGTCATCTGCGAGGGGCTGTTGTGCTGTTTTGTGTTTGATTACGAAGATTATATTGTTACACGAAGATGTTCAGGATTACTTGAACATTACAGACAAGTGTGTTGGAGCAGAATTAGAGCAATACTCTGTTTGATGGTGTACCTTCAGGAGATGGAATAGCCAACTCTGATGCTAAAGCGCTACATTCCAGCAGATTTCAGTTTAGGCCTTGCTACATTAAACCTTTGTTTTCAAATCATCCTAAACACCTTGATTTCAGGTGTGTTTGATTAGGGTTAAGCTAAACTCTGCAGGATGGTATCCCATTCAGGAGCAGGGTTGGCCATACCTTTTCTAGAGTAATTTTGATTGAGTGTCCTGTTAGGGTTTGAAATTTAAGATCTGGACTATGATTGTTTAATATGAATGTTGTTTCAGGACCAACAACAGATGTTGATACCAATGCTCACTTGGTAGACCTTGATACATTTCTGTTCCTGAAGTCCTTACTTTCTGCATATTCAGCTCCATCCTTGATCAAACAAAGCTGAAATAGCTAATTAAGATCATCAGGAGCACTTCACAAGTACAGTAAGTTATGCTGATGCCGAGATGGAAATTAATTCGACCCTGTCCTACATCAGTCTTCATGGATCACACTTTTTAAAGCAGGGTTCTTCAGGGTTTAGCTCCAAACACTAGGTAATTAAGCTTGAGCAGGGTTTGAATTCAACTCTGCAGGACATTGGCCCTCCAGGACCAGATTTGAGGAACCCTATTTTAAATGTTTGAGCCATCAGTGTAGTGCAGGTAATTGTATTGAGAGACTAAATGACTGTAAATTACTATAAACGAGACTTTTCAGTCCATTATTTACCTTTTCCTCTTTTGCCACATTTTCTTTCGCCTATGGCACATGAGGATGAGAATGGTAAAGAAGGCCGCCCCAGCGAAGCCAGAAATGACGAAGATGATAACGCTCATTGAGTAGGCTGTAGACACAGGAGGAGGCGGGTAAATCTGGACTGGTTTTGTAATGGAGGGTGCAGTCTTCACACTCATAACTGAAGAAAAGAAGAATAATTATAAGCCAGGACCAGCATTTGTTTCATATTTAAGAGATAGCTGACATTCTAGCCCAGTCAAAAAGTATTTTCACAGCGTGATTCTAGTTTATCTTATTTATTAGTGAGATATAAATTGTTATACCTTCTCCACATTTGGGCACCAGACAGTACTCCCAGCGTACATTAGAGTTTGTGGTGTAGCACCATGGCCTGTCACTCTCTCCTCCTGGGTTACGACAGTAGTTTTCTGCATTTCGCAACTCAGGAATCACATCTACAGAGAGTCTATGTTGATGGGGATCCTGAGTGGGATAAAAACAGAGCGGTCAACCAAGAAACTCAAACCTCTGTGGCTAAATTCAATATTCCCATTATCCCTGATATATCCAGCACTGCCAGGTTGAAACACACCACATGCATTAAACCTTTCCACATTGTTTTGAAAAGAGACAAAATCTTCTCCATTTAAAACTTCATTTCAAAGGAAACCTCTGGATTGATTTAGTTTGACCCTCCATTGTTTTTGCTGTAAAAACATTTGTTTCCTCTGTTCATATCTGTTGAAGGTCGCTGAGTGTATGCCAACGTGCAGAATTCAAATTGTTCAGGGGTAGGTTATAGTTTGAGGATAGTGACATAAAAAAAAAAAAAAAAAAAATACTATTTGATATTTGATTATAGCCAATTATATTTGATTATAGTGAAAATGATAGCATGTTAAAATGAACATTTATTAATATGTGTAATTCTAACTCTTTGCCCAATATTAAAACGTATCAATGCTCGTCAAATCCTCCTCCAGAACATCTTGGCATATGCCATTAGCATATCTTTGTCAAATCTATTGTAATTTGTTATTATTGTCATAACCTTTATTACATGACTGCATTAACCATTGTCGAAGGCTAGACAGGCTGGATTACCTCTAACATAAATCGAAAGCTAAATAAATAGCTACATTCCTATCTACTAGCTAACATTATTTTCCCTGCCCATGCGGCCTAGACATCATCCTTGGTGAATAAGAGATAGAACAAGTTATAACAAGATTTTGTAGATTAAACTTTCTTCAGAATAAATATATATATATATATATATATATATATATATATATATATATATATATATATATATATATATATATATATATATATATATATATATATAAAGCATTAAATAATCGCACCAAATAAGAGTATAGGAAGATTTTATTTGTAAATGTAGCTATGCTGGCTTCAAAACAAACATTTACCTGCTGGTTCCATCGCTGACAGGGAATGGAAGATGCTGTCATGTTGTGAGTTCCTTGGTAAAACCTTCCTTTGTCACTGTAACATGTTGCTAAAAAATAAATAAACTGTCACTGGTCAAATAAAATGAAAAGTGTGCTTTTATGATCATTATTGCTGTTTAATGCAAACTGGAGTCCAAAGGCCTGTTAGTAAATATCTGTGTATGTATGTATCTGTGCATATAATAATGCAATAATTAATAATAATTATTATTTAATTAAACAAATCTAAATAGTAATTATTACATGATTTATTTTTGATAGTAGTTAGTAGTATTGTTGTTGTTGTTGTCATTTACAAAGCAGTTCACATGCACGTTTAATTAAAAATAAAATATAACTTCCACTTTTACACCCCACCGTGAAGAAAGCAAAGACAAATTCTCACTTACTTGTAACTTGGTCTTTATTGAGATCTGTATTAAACAAGCAAAATAAATAAATAAATAATTAATTGATTTATTAATTTTACTTATTAAGTTTAGTTATACTTTTCTGACGTGCAGGCTTCTAGAAGATACACAGCCTAATTGTCAGTCTCCTGCTTTATATAATTACCATTTCATTGCTCTTTCCCATTAAATTTAGCAAGACAACAGCTTGCAAACATGGCATGGAAACATTTACTGTAGATAGGACCATTTACTCAGCTGTTCAATCTCCCCAACTTCCTCGCATGCTTTGGCTATAAACCACCCTAATCTTGTCGATCTCCAGGTCTGCTGTCCTCACATTCCTCACGAGGCATTTCACATAAACAAAGAAAATCTACAGCATTGTCCTGCCAAGAACCATACGTGGCAGGTTTTCCTCTAACACCCATTGTTTTCATGGGACGGATGCTTTATGAACATCATTGACAATCAGCCCCAAAATATCACATGATTTTCAGAACTAAAAATATATGTTTATATAATAGCGTGTCACACTTACCAACGTAAGGAACCGCTGTGCATGAGGATGGGTCTGCTTGTTGGCTGGGTAGAGAGGTGCATTCTGGGAGAGTGATGCTATGTTGGAACCCTCTAAGAGATCGTTCCTCAGCAGAGCGCCACTCCTTATAACAGTACAGCTCTTTCACAGCCAGACAGTGCTCCCTGTGACACAACAGCACAGTGTATGTTGAAATATATATATAGCATGGGTGGTTTAGTGGTTAAAGCTTAGGGCTAGCATTTGAAAACTTGCCGTTTTCTAGGTCGACCACCATTGTTTGCTTAGGCATGATGAGCAAACCTCAGGTTGCTCCAATACTGTGACTTGCTTTGAATAAAAGCATCTACTAAATAGCCTTATGAGTCTTTTATTTATGAAGTGCCGTTTCTGTGCTTGATGAATATCATGTCATATTGTATTTCAAACTAAATTTTATTTTATTTTATATTATTTAAAATGATTATTTTTTTAATTCTTTAAATTAAAATAATTATTTATTTATTTATTTATTTAAAATATAACAATTAAATTAAATATAATACAATATCTATGTGCACAATATAATATAAATACAAATGGGCTGCATTTCCCAAAAGTATCGTAAATTTAAGCTGAGCGTAAAAATGATCACACAAATCATCTTAGACTTGTGGACCATATCCAAAAACCATCGTAACTTAAGTAGTATTTGAAAATCTTTGTGGATCTATGAGTGCTCTGGAGTAATCGTAAATACAGTATTTATATACATCGTATATGAGGTTACCTGCAGGACAATCGGCAGATTAACTTCATTCAAGTTTCTGATGTTTCCTTTGTGTTGTGCTGTTGTGGCTTGTTTTCATTGCATTTTGCTAATTTTGTTGTGTTGTGACTTGATTCTGTTGTGTTCTGCTAATTCCGTTGTGGTGTAGCATGTTTCCGTTGTGTTGTGCTAATTTCATTATGTTTCAGCTTATTTCCATTGTGTTGTCTACATTTTGTTGTGTTTCATCTTATTTCCATTGTGTTATTTCAATTTTGTTGTGCTTCAACTTATTTCCATTGTGTTGTGCAAATTTTGTTGTGTTTCGGCTTATTTCCATTGCATTGTGCTAATTTGTCGTGTTGCGACTTATTTGCATTGGGTTGTACTAATTTTGTTGTGTTTCGGCTTATTTCCATTGTATTGTGCTAATTTGTCGTGTTGCGACTTATTTCCATTGTGTTGTGCTAATTTTGTTGTGTTTCGGCTTATTTCCATTGTGTTGTGCTAATTTTGTTGTGTTTCGGCTTATTTCCATTGTGTTGTGCTAATTTTGTTGTGTTTCGGCTTATTTCCATTGTGTTGTGCTAATTTTGTTGTGTTTCGGCTTATTTCCATGGTGTTGTGCTAATTTTGTTGTGTTTCGGCTTATTTCCATTGTCTTGTGCTATTTTTTGTGTGTGTGTGTGTGTTTCGGCTTATTTCCATTGTATTGTGCTAATTTTGTTGTGTTTCGGCTTATTTCCATTGTATTGTGCTAATTTTGTTGTGTTTCAGCTTATTTCCATTGTGTTGTGCTAATTTCGTTGTGTTTCATCTTATTTCCATTGTATTGTGCTAATTTTGTTGTGTTTCGGCTTATTTCCATTGTCTTGTGCTAATTTGTCATGTTGCAACTTATTTACATTGTGTTGTGCTAATTTTGTTGTGTTTCGGCTTATTTCCATTGTATTGTGCTAATTTTGTTGTGTTTCGGCTTATTTACATTGTGTTGTGCTAATTTTGTTGCGTTTCGGCTTATTTCCATTGTATTGTGCTAATTTTGTTGTGTTTCGGCTTATTTCCATTGTCTTGTGCTAATTTGTCATGTTGCAACTTATTTACATTGTGTTGTGCTAATTTTGTTGCGTTTCGGCTTATTTCCATTGTCTTGTGCTAATTTGTCATGTTGCAACTTATTTCCATTGTGTTGTGCTAATTTATCATGTTGCAACTTATTTCCATTGTGTTGTGCTAATTTCGTTGTGTTTCATCTTTTTCCATTGTGTTGTGCTTATTTGTCATGTTGCGACTTATATATTAATGTTATATTTATATGTTTTTTTATAAATATAGATAACAACTGGTAGATAATTTGATCCTGTGATGGTATTTTTGTTTTTTGTTTTATGGGTCAAATTTCATGCTTTGTTTTAGTTTTTTGTTCTAGTCTTTAATAAAAATAAAAAAAAAAGTTACATTCCAAATGTTATTATAGGTGACATAAGAACAGAATAAAAGCTAAATGTCAGCCATTTACCAAAACACAGAATCTATAACTAATTTTTATGGTTGTCATTCTGTGAACAGGTTCATGTCTCACAGCTCATCAGTGCTGTTTCCTTTTCTGTAAAGATATGCTTTTTTCTGATGCAATGTTAGGAAATCTGATCCAGGCAACAACGAATGACACATAGCCAATATGTTTCTTTGGCTTCTTCTGGTTTACTGTATATTTTCTGGTATATGCATATTCTGCACGGTATCAGCTCATTTGCATTACCTGCAGATGGGTTTTGGTGCTGGTCCGAGTCCAGACGGGTTGCAGTCCTGGAAGGTGGCGTGGCAGAGCAGTGATCTGGCGGCGGGCCTGCAGAATGAGCTCACCCCGTCCAGCTCCCCCCATGCGCTCTGTGCCAGGTACTCCTGAGCGTCCTCCGGGTTCGGAAGAGAATAGTTAAAAAATACCAGCATGTCCTGACGGAGCTCGTTCCGACACACGTCGCCTCTGTATGTGCTGCAGTAGCCTGCGCTGCCTTTGTACAGTCTAGATCATATAAGACATCACAATGCAACATTAAACACATACATACTGTGTGGTTTCTGGGTGTTCTGTGTGGGTTGCATTATGGTTGCAAAAGCATTCTGGACGACTTCTCTATGCATGATGTTTTTGTCAAGCTTTAAAGAAGTGCACTTATTTTGACTTATTTTTCATTTTGATAGGTAAATGACATGTAAAGTTCTTGTCATTTTAATTATAATTGTATTTAAAGGAAATATATATATATATATATATATATATATATATATATATATATATATATATATATATATATATATATTTAAATGCATTTTGTTGCAACTAAATCATTTCAATTGTGCAATTGCAAATATATTTAAATGCTAAGTTTGTATAGAAATCACATTAAACATTTAATTTAGCAAATAAAGATGTGCTTAAGTCGTATTTAAGTTCGTAAAAAGCACTTATTAAATTATAATAATTGCATTTAATATAAATGTAAACTATTTTACAGTTTCATTTAATAAAAAAAAAAAAAACATGTGATCAAGTGTCTGAAAACTTTACATTTAGTTCAAAATAAAGTATATTCTTTTTAAATATATTACCGTCTTAAAGCTTGCTAAAGTAAAAAGACCACATTTAATATAATATATATATATAATATAGGATCCTTCAGTTTACATATTTTACTAATTTTATTGTATGTCAGATAAAACACGTGAGTCTGATGGTTTTTAAACATAACAGCTCTCCTTTCCTCGGAAATAATAACAAACTGTGTTTATGAGTTTGTACTTTGTCAAAGAGTTACTTATTTGCCCTCAATCATTAAATGCTACTAAACAGGGCTGTGTTTCCCAAAAGCATCGTAAGCTTAAGTTGATCGTAACTCCATTGGTTTCAGTGGGTCTACAATGTTCAGAATTTTAGCTTACGGTGCTTTTAGGAAATGCAGGCCAGAATAGTTCAGTTGTATAATGATGTCTCTTCAAGGCTTCCATACATGACTGTCTCATGACTGCGTGCTGACTCATGTACACACTGCACAACTGACAGGAATAAAGTGCAGTTCTCACAATTACTTCATTCTCTGTAACTTTGCTTTAATTGCATCCAGACGCTGAATCTGTACTGTCAGATAATAGCTCGGTTTATTTAAGTTCATGTGTAACTTAGACCATCTGGCACGTTTGGTTTGCGGCGGGAGAGTACTGCATTATCCAGCACGTGTATGCTTGCATTTATCATTTCAATCAACAGAGACACACTGACTCAATTTGACGGCTCTTTCCAGTGAAAGCTCCACTCAATTTAAACGCACACTCATGAGTTCATGAGCAGTCAGCTTGAGTCATGCAATGCATTTAGAAATTTGCTGTTCCTAACAGATTTTGTCAGATTTACCAGGTAAAACCGTATAGAGAAAATACGGCCACAGGGTCACGTTGTATTAAGCTGCATGTTAAAGTACCACTTAATAGGATGTAAATTACATTCTTACCTCCATTCTATGGGAAAGATACAGGATCCAGAGTCCACCACCAGAAACAGACCCAAGAAGAGAGAAGAGCACAAACAATATCTGTTTAATGTCAGAGAGCAACACATCCACGCTGTAGACCTCAGCATGCTTCTGTGGCACAGTGTGTGTGACTGAGACGAGGACACACACAGAGCACGGGGGTCTTTCTGCAGATACAGCAGGTGTGAAGTTTAACGGCCCTCCTCCTTTAAATGTGACAGGACTCAAGAACCGACTTCACAGAAGCACACAGTTTACGGACTTGAGGTCTTTCTTTTTAGATACCACTTCCAATAAGATTGAGGTTTACCAGAGATCCATGTAATAAGGAATTGTTGGTAATTTATTTGGTAACAAAAGCATATATGACTCAGTTAATGCAATAATTCAATGTAATATGTCCTAATCGTATTGTACACATTCTGTGCATGGCTCAAGTGACACAAGACAGCTTTTGGGGCATGTTTGCCTGAGGATGCATGGTTTCGGGGTTTGGAGGAGGCAGAAGAACAGCTTTACAAACACAGAGGAAGCTGAGTGAAATACCGGCAGCAGAAACACAGCTGCTGAAACTTCAAGAGCAGTCACTTCATATTTACACAGAGCTGCCGGGGAAGCATATGGCTGAAACAGTGAGGGGGTGTTTACAAGACTTGTTTCATGGGCCTTTATTAACAGAAGCATTGCAAATTGATTTTGCTAAAACGTTATGACTGCTGACATCACAGCCTGACAATAACACACTCCAGTGGTATCGTGGTACTCTGACTGTGTGATCTAGTACTGTGACGTTTACCAAGGCAGTATGACAAATATATATATATTTTTTTAACATTACAGCATAAAAGTAATAATGTATCTCTCTCAATCAATTAATCAGTCAATAAAATAAGGTATCTCACTGACCACAAACCTTAGAACGGTAGTGTACACCAGTGCACTTTAAATACCTTAGTATTCGGATAAATGTTGATTTCAAAATAATACAACAAATAATACAATAGTGTTTCGTATCACTTCTATACTCAGGTTTTTTAACCCATATAAACATTTACCATGCTAACCTTACCTCCTGCTAAATAGCACAGTCACTTTATTTATTGTTACTGTCATATAATGGTTATTTTTATATAATTGTAGTTATTTTTACAGTTGGGTATCAAGACATTTCAATATCTATGACATTTTGTGAGAAATTTGTGGATTTTTAGGGACAAAGAAGCAGACAGTCTAGGAATCAGTGCTTTCAGTCCCATCTCATGACAATTCACACGTATTTTACGAGGTGGCTGATTCGTACAAATTCTTACGAACTCACTCAAATTAATTGTTATTTTATGAGTTGTGCAATTTGTATACATTTGTACGAATGACCTACATCTAACCCTGCCCCTAAACCTACACGTCACTGGGGTCTAGACAAATTGTACAAAATCGTACGGATGAGGTCCTACGAATTAGCCACCTTGTAAAGTACATATGAATTGGTCGTGATTTAGCGTTGTTGCTTTAGCTCACCTGAGACAGTTATTTTAGCCGTGGCTTTGACGGTGTTGGCTCCTCCGCTGTGCTGGTTAGTAGCCTGACAGGTGTAGAGAGCGGGTTTATGAACCACCACGCGCAGAACAGACACGATGACTTCATCCACCAGCGTCTCCTCCACTGACGCGCCAGAAATCTACACACAACAGATAAGTCATAGCAGGTACTCCTTCACAAGCTTTAAACACTCTGATGCCTGTACATCTGATGTCAATATGTGCAATTTAAAAGGCACAGAAGACTATAGAGTATGTATACTGCTGTCCCACAAAAAATAAAGAAAATTAAATTAATTATATATATTTATATGTAAATTATGAAACGATGTAAAAAGAAATGTCCCACATTTTCATGTCACTACCGAAACAGTGAAAGTTTTAGTCTATTGGTCAAGACTGATTTTAATTAAACCCATGAATGTATGATCAGTGAATATCCCTGTGTCCCCCCTCTCATAGCTACAAAGGTGTGAGTAGATAGGTCCAATCATTTGGAGGTAAATTTGTTCAAAAGTCTGAAAAATATATGTGTAAATTTAATGAACATCACTACCGAACACAGTTTTTTGCAACTAAGCACACTTTTTTGGGGAGTTATTTCATAACATTTATTTTTTTATCCGTACAATGTTCAGAACTGTGCTAGCAAACCATGTGCTGATTAGCATATTTGAGCTAGGTTTAAAAGTATCTAAAATTGTCACTACCGAAACATGTCATCATTGTTTTCTAGGGATAATACATAATATATGCACTGTTTGTCACTTTGGATAAAAGCATCTGCTAAATGCATACAGTAAATGTATGTATTTATTTATGCATTTAGACTTTTATCAAAATACACATATCATAATTTACACTTGAAATATTGTTAACAATGTAATTGTTAATGATTTACTTCTGGAAAAAGAAAATAGCAAAAACACATATTTACAATCTAGATGTAAGCAAAATCTTAATAGGTCAATTTAACCTTTCTGATGTGATTATTATCACTGTGTTTCAGTAGTGACAAATACGGGAAGAGGACAAACATTCCAAAACTTTCTGAGCATACAATATGAGAATTAACTGCACACTTACTAAAAATGTGTAACTTACACATTAAAACATACATTTTTATTTATTAAGTACCAATTTTGATTGATTGATTGATTGATTGATTCATTCATTCATGTGAATTATACTTTTATTTAGTGAAGATGTATTAAATTGATCAAAAGTGACAAAAAAAAAAAGTTTTTATAAATGCAGTTCTTTCGAACATTCTGATCATCAAATTCAAATTCAAATCCTGAAAACCATAGAAATCACATATTACACAAAAATATGAAGCACAACAGCATTAATAATAATAATAATAAAAATATGCCAAATCACTATGACTGTGACACTAAAGACTGGAATAATTATGCTGAAAATTCAGCTTTGATCACAGCAATAAATTACACTATATTTGCAGTAATTTTAAATTGTACAAATGTTTTACATTATCACTGTTTTTACTGTACTTTTGCTCAGATAATTACATCCTTGATGAGCAGAAGAGACTTCTTTCAAGAACATGAAAAAATATAAAAAAATCACAATAATGATAATTTTGTAGACCTCAAAGGTAGAAATGATTACATCGTCTGGCAAGTAGCCATGCAATATAACAGCTTTTAGTTATTACTGCTGCATCAAGCAAAATTCAGCTCATGTGTGATCGTAGATGTACATATATATGGCTCATCTAATCCACTAAATGTAATAAATAAAACATGACTATGTAAATAAAACAACAATAATATTATCTTTAATAGCACAGAACGTATACACCCTGCAACTGGAGACTCATTGTTTTTGGAGTTCAAAATAGTCACTAGTGATCTCCACTGTACAGTATATGTGCAGAATAGAATAGAAAAGAACAGAAGTGATGGGTCACATGATTATTCCAACAATTATAACAAATCCCTCTATTTATCGTTTGGATGTGCTAAGACTCCTGCTATTTTGCTAATGTGATTTGCTGAGTTTATGAGACGATCATGAGAGCCTGTAGGAATGTCGATCACGGCTCTATATTTGACAAAGTGCTCATGCAGCTGATTTTAGAAGGCACTTCATCAGGCTAAAGAAAACTAATGAGCCGCGAGTCCTGCCAGAAACACACTCAGACGACTCGTTTTAATCAAGCGTCTAATAACATCTCACGGGTTTCAGGGATGCTTTGGAGGTCAGAGGTCAAAGTTCATCTCGTTGACGTTATCTGTCTGCTCTGACAGCTCTAACTATTCATCATAATATAAATGCCTTTTTTAAACTATTACTATATATACGATTATTAGTGAAAAGTGCTCCAAAGGCAAAGGACATTGATTGTGGAGTGTTTAATGATTTGGTCTTTAAGTACAATTAAACCACTTTTGATGTAAGAAAAAAAAATAAAAAAAAATAAAATAAAATTCTGCCTGGGTGCTTGTTAAACATAGTTGCCACAACATAATAATGCATTACTATTGTTTTGAAATACCTTTTATATTTTTATAAATGTAATAACTTTTATTGTAGGGTTATTATACTTAGATAACTAAAACCATTAAATCAATATGTTACTTGTAATCACATTAATATCAACTGACTTAAATTTAAAAGTATAGATAGATTATTAATTAGAGTAACTAATCAGATTTTTATCATATACGTATGTCCCACAAATACCAAAAAAAAAGGTAAATGGACAAATTATTATAATAGCACAGTCATCAAAAGTTTAAATACATTAAAATGTATTTCTTTGATGATTGCAAACACCCTTTGATGTGAAAATATTGTGCTTAGATGCATTAAACGTAAAATGAAATGTATTTGTATTTTAACTTGATTTACCAAAATCAATGAATAAATAAATAAATAAATAGATTTCTGTAAATGATTAGTTACATCCAAAATAAAAGTTTTGTTTACATTATATATATATATATATATATATATATATATATATATATATATATGTGTGTGTGTGTGTGTGTGTGTGTGTGTGTGTGTGTGTGTGTGTGTGTGTGTGTGTGTGCGCACACCGTGTATATTTATAATGTATATATAAATGCACACACATGATAGATAAGTTGTTTATATTAAATTTATTTATATATATATATATATATATATATATATATATATATATATAATATAAATTATGTGAATATAAATATGTACACGTCATTATTTTTAAATGTATACTGTATGTGCTTGTATTTATATATACACAATAAATATACACAGTACACACACATATATTATGTAAACAAAAACTTTTATTTTGCATGCAATTAATAAATAAATAAAACGACTGTTAAATGTAAATAGTTTGTTTGATTGTTTGTTTGATTTGTTTGTTTGTTTGAAGTCTTCTATATGATATTTTAAACAAGAAAAAAAGAACATTTTAATAAAATAAAATCTGGTTTAATTAGTATGTTTGTCAACACAATATTTCTAAAATAATTAAATCAAAATAAAATCTTTGTGCATAAACGAAAGCACATATGTGCAAACTTAGTATAGTAAAGTAGTAGTAAATACCAGTGCAACCTAACACATTCTACAACAAAAAGATCACCCAAACACAAGAGAAAATATAGCAGTTTGGTCATCCAAGGGTTAAACCCTCCTGTATTTAGGACATAAATGTCTTCAAGCGGAGAGATCATTCTCTGCTCCACTATTTACTGTTATAACACATCATGCCAAAAAATAGAAGTTTCAACCACAGCCGCTGAGCCAAACCAATATTTATCTACACAAATCTTAAAAAATATTGTATTAAAATAAGACTGCTGGTGTCCAAATGAAAACAGAGAGAGGACAGCTTGTTCAGAAGCCTGAGGAATCGGAATCTTGGATTCTCTTTGGTTTAAAGACTTACATGCTTGTTTTCAGACAATATCTTCCAGTGAGACTGATCAGTTTTCAGTTCTCTTTGTTGCTGTCTACCAAAATCCACAACGCAAAATGATCCCAAATAATGATAAGAGCTCTGAGGTGTTTTGAATTCCTTTCTTGATCTCAATACGGCTTAAACTTTATTGCTGCTGTCTGATCCGCGGCCTGGGGAATGATTATAGTTTGAATCCTCTTAATGGCAGCACAGACCCAAGCATCTGACAGTGCATTTGAGCTATGCCACCTGACATGAACAAGAACACACTGAGCTCTGCTCTCTGGTCCAGTAAGATGAGATGAAAGTACAATTCATTTGCTCCATAGAGACAGAGCAAGCAAGGAAAGCAAGAGAGTGGCAAAGAGGAAGATGGGAAAGAGGGAAAATTAGTACAGTAGAGGATTTACCGTATTGCCGTTCTCAAGCCAAGTTATGGATGGGATAGGGTTGCCAGTGGCATTACACTCCAGCGTAACCTCTGATCCGATCTGAACTTTCTTCTCCTTGGGAACTTTCAGTATCTTGGCAGGAGCTACAGGAAAGCCAATAATGAATAAGAAAATGGAAAATCTTAAATAAATAAATAAAATCTAGCTTGACTAAGAATTTAATATGGTATAACCATCCATCTAAAGGTAATACGATATTAGCCTTTTAGAATAATGCACCATGAAAAAGGTCAAATTTGGTCAAAGGTCAAATATCGTGCTATTTTAAATGTTGGGTTGCACCAATATAATATTATTATTAATAATAATAATAATAATAAATTACTATGTGCTCATCATGAAAGAGGTTAATTTTGATATACAGTACCTTTTCAATCAATCAATGTGCAATCATTTTGTCATTGGCCCATAAACCTAAAGTTACCTCAAATGAATTTGGCCACTAGAGTCATACTTAAATTGTCGGAATGTCATTGCATTAGAAAACCTGAAAATTACAAGAATACTTGAATGAGTATGAAAGTTATTTTAAGCCATACCTTGCACTTCAATAGTGACTGGTTTGGAGTACACGATTCCAAAACTGTTCCTGGCCACACAGCGATACTGTCCAGCGTCCTCTTTCTTGATGTTGTTAATTTTTAGGGAACCAGATTCCAAAACTGATATACGACTATTAACCTTCAAGACACACAATTACTGATACATTTAGAACCTTCTTACAGTCTTACCAACAAATAGTGGGAAGAACTTGTATGTTAAAGGGGGGGTGAAATGCTCGTTTTCACTCAATATCCTGTTAATCTTGAGTACCTATAGAGTAGTACTGCATCCTTCATAACTCCAAAAAGTCTTTAGTTTTATTATATTCATAAGAGAAATATAGTCTGTACAGATTTTTCCCGGAAAAACACGACTGACTGGAGGCGTGACGAGTGGGCGGAGCTAAAGAATCACGAGCGCCAGTAGGCTTTTGCGTTGAGAGCGTTTGGAAGCTGTGACATTACCGTGAGGGAAAAAAACATAATCCAAAACAAACCATGGCTAACAGTCAGATTGAGCCGTTTATTTATGATCCAGAATCAGATCCCGAGGCTGAAACTGAACGAGAGCAGCAGCAGCAACGACTCGCTCCGAGCGGGGCTCGAACCCGGGTCTCCGGCATGGGAGGCGGACGCACTAACAAGGAGGCAGAGATATTTGAAGCAGTTTTACTCACCGCCTGTGGTTCCAACACACGATCGTGACCCTTTTTGGTTGGGATTGCATCATCCTTAAGAAATAAACGATACGCAAATCCGTCGTCAAACTGGGCCTTGTTTGTAAAACAAGCATCTTCGAAATGCAGGGAACAAACAAAAACACTTGCACAACTCCGTTGATGCTCTGTAAAAATAAATTCCATCCACTGGTCCCTTAATGCTGTTTCTCTTTTGGTAATCTGTGCAGGGTTGTCTTGCCCTGGCAACCAAAAACACACTTCTTTTGTGACTTTTCGCGACGCTCTCGCTCTGATCAGTGAATCGCTCTGATCAGTGAAATGTCTGTGCTCAGCCTCGCTATACGGGAGCGCGTTCTTCCGGCAGACGTGCCCGTAGGACCCATATAAGGAAATTCCGCTCCATCTAACGTCACACAGAGCCATACTCGAAAAAAACTTTTTGGAACAGAAATACTCCTTCAAACGTACAACTTAATTTTTGAAACTTTGTCCATGTTTAGCATGGGAATCCAACTCTTTAACAGTGTAAAAAACTCAGTATGCATGAAATAGCATTTCACCCCCCCCCCCCCCCCCCCCCCCTCTTTAAAGACTGAGACAAGACAATCCAGTTACCTTTATCAAATCATCTTCTTTAATCCAGGATATACCGGGTTTTGGATATCCTATTGTTAAACATGGCAACACTGCTTTGGACTCTACAATCAATGTCATGTTAGTAGGATGTCTTTTGATTTGAGGCTCTGAAAGAAAAAAAAAAGTTTATTAGAGTGATCTTTAATTCACTCAAATGGATTTTCTATTATAACATTCAAATTCAAACTCTTCTTACTCCTTTTCATGTGGATCATTAATAAATGAAGCATTGAATATACCACAGAAATGACAAGTGAATGCAAACTGTCTTCAAGAAAAATCTTCAAGCCTTTATTAAGATTCAAAAACAATCATTTGGCAACAAGCATGAAAATAGTATGCTCATGGTAGTTCTGATATCATATCCTGATGGCTCATATGTGAACATACTCATTTTCAGCTGTAAAGCTCCACAGCTCTTGGCCGGTTCTCCAATCCCATTGCTTACAACGCAACAGTATTCTCCATTGTCTGAATCCTTTACATTGGGAATGATCAGCATTTGGCCATTTTCTTGTATAATGTATCTGGAATCGTAATACCTGCATTCAAAAAGCAGATTCTTTAAAAAAACACTGGTAACCTGAACACAGTTTGAGACTTTGCTGAGGTCCAATTGCTGACTATACAGGAGAAACTGGTTTTGTTTTTATTTTTATGCATAGCAGAGAATAAGAATCAAGTTAATTAATGAAGAAAGTTCAAACCGTATTGGGTAGTTATTCCGCGTCCATGTAATATCAGCTTGAGGGTATGAATCAACCTCACAGATGAAAGTTGCGTTATGATCCAGAGAGACGTCCACTGTCTCGAGCAATGTTGTGATTTTGGGTGCTGCAATAGAGCAGGAAAGAAATATTTTCATTTTCGGATCATGACAAAAATGTTAAGTTACTGTATACAAAGAGGTATTTTTTTTGTTCCTCCTTCAGTAATCAAGTCATGAAATAAGACAGGCTGACAAGAAATGCTTTTTAGCATTTGACCCTGAATATAAGTCAGACACTGTAACGGCTGTGAAACTACCTTTTCACAACAAAATATTTCACATTCTGAGCACTGCTCGGCACACCGCAGACAGCTGAGGGTCATAGGGTGAACATGTTTCTATTGTAAATAACTGTGTGAATGCAGGCCTGATGTTATGAAGAAATCGAGCTGATACAAAACACATCCCTCTCGTGACTGAGACCAGACTGGACTGTTTCTTTTTTATGTTAATTCCAATTTTGGGACTCTTACCATGACATGTGTATCATGTTAAATGCTATTGCACACTGGATGACATTGCACACTGCCTCCAAAACTTTTGTCCGTCATAAACATTATTTTCTATTGGGTTAGATTTTCTGCTTTTTTCGCATCCTTTGCAGGTATTTTTAGAAGCTTTTGGACAATTCAGAGCCACCGTACAAGTGAATGCCAAAGAATGGTCAAGTTTATTTACTGTAAAGATCCTTAGACACTGAGTTCACAGAATCTAGTGGTCTTCTATTTTAATATGTGGCTCTAGTATCGCAAGCAAAGCATCAAGCTTAGCCATTGACATCCTGAAGTTAACTTTGAATCTCCCAGGATAATAACACCATTGGCCATTGACACTCCTAAGTGAGATTGTAGATAGAGTGTCAATGGTCCATTCGAGAAATAACACTTTGCACATAATTGTGCAATAAATGATGAATGATAAATCACACACTGTTTAAAATTACTGTAAATTTTACAGTAAAATGCTGGCAGCATTTCCCTACACAGATTTTCCTATTTTAAAGATTTTTACTGTATTCTCGACATTTTCATTTTTGGGTGAACTAATCCTTTAAAAACCACAAAGACACTTTCAGATAGCTTTCATCACTTAATGAATAAACCAATATGGCCAAACAATTCATACAACTTTCCATCAAAAACAGATAAAAATCAACCAAAGAACAATTATGCTCCAGATGAAGTTCCTTCCCAGGATTCAAAGTGTGACCAGAAATATTGAAAAAAAAACAAAGAGGTCAATACATTAGATATATTACAAAACAGAATAGTACTTTCAGAAACAGATAGGGGGAGGACAGATACAGTCAGAGACAGATACAGGGACGAGAGGTACATTCAGAGACAGATACAGGGACGAGAGGTACAGTCAGAGACAGATACAGGGACGAGGGGTACATTCAGAGACAGATACAGGGACGAGAGGTACAGTCAGAGACAGATACAGGGACGAGAGGTACATTCAGAGACAGATACAGGGACGAGAGGTACAGTCAGAGACAGATACAGGGACGAGAGGTACAGTCAGAGACAGATACAGGGACGAGAGGTACAGTCAGAGACAGATACAGGGACGAGAGGTAAATTCAGAGACAGATAGAGGGACGAGAGGTACAGTCAGAGACAGATACAGGGACGAGAGGTACATTCAGAGACAGATACAGGGACGAGAGGTACAGTCAGAGACAGATAGAGGGACGAGAGGTACAGTCAGAGACAGATACAGGGACGAGAGGTACAGTCAGAGACAGATACAGGGACGAGAGGTACATTCAGAGACAGATACAGGGACGAGAGTTACAGTCAGAGACAGATAGAGGGACGAGAGGTACAGTCAGAGACACATATAGGGACGAGAGGTACATTCAGAGACAGATACAGGGACAAGAGGTACAGTCAGTGACATAAAGGGATGAGAGGTACATTCAGAGACAGATAGAGGGACGAGAGGTAAATTCAGAGACAGATAGAGGGACGAGAGGTACAGTCAGAGACAGATTGAGGGACGAGAGGTACATTCAGAGACAGATAGAGGGACGAGAGGTAAATTCAGAGACAGATAGAGGGACGAGAGGTAAATTCAGAGACAGATAGAGGGACGAGAGGTACAGTCAGAGACAGATAGAGGGACGAGAGGTACAGTCAGAGACAGATAGAGGGACGAGAGGTACATTCTGAGACAGATAGAGGGACGAGAGGTACAGTCAGAGACAGATAGAGGGACGAGAGGTACAGTCAGAGACAGATAGAGGGACGAGAGGTACAGTCAGAGACAGATAGAGGGACGAGAGGTACAGTCAGAGACAGATAGTGGGACGAGAGACACAGTCAGAGACAGATACAGGGACGAGAGGTACAGTCAGAGACATATACAGGGACGAGAGGTACATTCAGAGACAGATAAAGGGACGAGAGGTACAGTCAGAGACAGATAGAGGGACGAGAGGTACAGTCAGAGACAGATATAGGGACGAGAGGTACATTCAGAGACAGATACAGGGACAAGAGGTACAGTCAGAGACAGATAGAGAGATGAGAGGAACATTCAGAGACAGATAGAGGGACGAGTGGGACAGTCAGAGACAGATACAGGGACGAGAGGTACAGTCAGAGACAGATAGAGGGATGAGAGATACAGTCAGAGACAGATAGAGGGACTAGAGGTACAGTCAGAGACAGATAGAGGGAAGAGAGGAACATTCAGTGACAGATAGAGGGACGAGTGGGACAGTAAGAGACAGATAGAGGGATGAGAGGTACAGTCAGAGACAGATAGAGGGACGAGAAATCATGTTGTTTTATTTTTTATTTTTTTGCATGTTTATTATGGTAATATCATATTTTGGGGGGGATCTGTACCATAGTAATACCTTATTTTTTGGACAAAATCATGTTTTTGTGTACCATGCTAACAATAAATAAATAAATTAATAAATATTTTATCCTACTAATTCCATGTTTACAAAATGCCAAGTTTTTTGGACGTATACCATGGTAATACCTTGTTTTTGGACGTGTTCCATGATAAAACCAATTTTAAGGCATGTGTTAATACCATGTTTTTAGAATGATAAAATTCAGTTAATTTTGATATATTTATCATAAAACAAGACATAATATCCTTATTATTTTACTTTTCATTAAATGTAAACCGATTTAAGAATATTTGGATATTTGTATCGTAAAATGAGACAAATACTAAGTAAGAAATTGTTTTTGAAGTATAATACCATGTCTTTTCGGATTTTTGCCATGGTGATACTATGGTATTCTTTGAACTATTCTTTAAAGCACTCGTCTACCTTGTAAATGCCATGATTTAAAAAAAAAATATATAATAATAATCATTCAGTACCATGTTAAGCTACAGTATATATAAAAATACCATGGTACTGGTGTCTGATAGCATCACTGTGCCGTACCACCATAGAATCATAAGCAGGATAGTTATACTAAATTCTAAGACCCCTTATTTTGGTCAACATCTAAAGCTGATAGAAAAGTCAATCTCAGCATGCATTGTTTTACTGCTATAGTACTGAATCTGAGTAAACAAGAGGACTTTTGGAAGCAATATAGAATATCAATGTGATTATAATTAATACTGACAAAAAGTAAGATAATAAATCAGCATGTATATGCGTACTATGTCGGTAGCTTAGCAACATGCTAACACCAGACTGCTGAAATCAGTTGTGTCTAGTCTCTTGAGTAGCACTATTTGTATGCCGCATGGAGTTGCAGCCTATCTAGGGTGCTGTAGTCACTTATAAGGCTCTGTTTCAATGCATGCTGTCTATTTATGCAACTAGATGGCTTAGGATTTGGAAGCGAACCAATGTTTGTGCATGTGTAGCCTATTTCATGAGTAACATTTAGTCTAATTTTAATCAAGCAAGATCAACAATTTACTATTAATGAAGTATAACTCAGTTAAAGTCATTTTTAAGTGAACTTGATGTGTATGAGTCTGGATATTGCAGTTTTAGTTCTGAAACGTTTACTCTTAATTTACATAATGTTTTGGTTAAGAGTCATTAAAACAGTATTAAACATCCACTATAAGATTCAAGGTCAGTTTGTTGCACTTCCCCTTTCTTTCTGCCTCATAATAAATATTTTAACTGGAGTTTTATTGTTTAGTCTGGCACTGTTATGTCAAGATGCATCAACTCCAGGAAGTTCTCGTCTTTTCATTTCTTTTGCAATTACACTTGTATTGTTTTAGATATTTCTTTAGACATCGGTTTCTTCAAAAAGAAATCTGACAAGATAAATAGCCCACCCGAATTCTCCAAAAGACTTTTCATACTGCTATCCAAAATTTCCCGTTTTAGATCTAAAAGCTCCTCTCACAAACTAAACTTGACCAAAAATGGATGCACTATACAGTGCTCACTAATGTAATTACTGTAGGTCACGTATGACGCTTATGCTATTTTCAGTTTTGTTATATTATTAGCAAGATTATAGACTGAGTGACTGAGTGTTGTTGCCCTCCAGTGTTCTTAAACTATTATATTTTGAATTTTCTTTCTTATTTGTTTTATTTTCATTAAGTTTACTTTTAAGGTTCAGTAATTCTATGTGCTTTTGTAAAATCTATCAATTTGTGTACTTCCAGACTAGACAGCCTCCAATGCAAGACATGTTTTTAAGTAAATTTTTCATATAATATTTATATTATTTTTCAGTTAATAAAAACAATGTTTAATAGCTTTAGCTAAAATGTCATGTTTATTCATTCAACTGAATGTACCTCGAAACAGATCTGCTCTGGGTATATGCGGTTTGCTTATAATATAATGCATATACAATTTTCATTTTCAATTTTCATCAATAGAGAACGATGAACCAAATGGTGTAACTACGTCATCTTCCGGCAGGGGCTAACAGGGCCTTGCTAACCAGTAAAAGCAGAATTAAGCTGGTTTGGCCTGCTGACAACTGCACAAAACCCCACCAAAACTATTCTGGGAGACCAGCTGAGTATTTCAGGTTGGTTCAAGCTTTGTTTCAGGAGGGAAAGCATAGTTCTTGTCTTTTTAAGCAGTTTTCTCTGTGTTGTATGCATGTGAGTGACAGCGGTGAAGCTGGAGCCTCATTAATTTACAGCATGACTGTGCAAACCTCGTTTTGCTATCGGCTGTGTTTTCTCACGGGGATGCATTAGCACTCCGCAGGAACACAACCTGCCAATTTCCAGAGTGTGAATCAGCGGATATATCACCTGTTCCGCGCAAGAGCTTCCAAGGACATCATCATCCTGACCTGTTAGCAACAGCTCATGTTAAGAGGCTTCTTAGAGTTTTAGAACAGACTCACCAGTTTGATGTAAACAAATTACTTCATTTATAATAAATCAACTATTATTTCATACATCTATTTGGAAAAGGTGCAGCATTCATTTGTTTGCATATGCCATTTGCTTTGATTTCTAATGCTATGGCATTCAAACTCAAATGGACAAATATGTTTGGAGGCCATTGTATGTAAAATACTGAAAGTCATCTATGTGTGTTCTAAGATTTTAATTTATTTATTTTAATTTTAATTTTGTTGCTAGCATTTCCATGAAAACAATGGACTCTGAACATTGCCAATATTAGAGAAAACATTAAGCTCCATTTTACCATATTAGTTACGTACAATACATAAATCAATAAATTGGCAACCAGATAACTTTGAATGAATATTCTGTTAACCTTGACAAATGTTCGTTGAGAGAACCTTGTCACAAAATTAGTCAAAATTCTGAGAATGTTCCCTGATTTGTTGGTCTTTGCTCTTTTTGCTGCATTTTGTCTTTTTCGCTTCCAGTAGTGTTCTGCTTCACTACTGTTCTGTTTTTACTGGTACTTTCCTGTCTGAATGACATTTGATGTGATACCAAGAAGGACATTCTGTGTGCAAAGGTTGAGAAGGAGCATTTATTTTCAATTCACAGTTCACTGACAGTCAGATGATGTTTAGAACAGCTACTGTACTGATGCCATTAATTTGATTGAGGTAGTGTGTACGTCAATATCAAATTTATACCTCGCCATCTGATCGCATACCATTTTGGCATCATCCATTGAGAGTGGGTTCCAGGATCCAAATTTTGCACTGGACATGGAATGGCAACACTCTCAAATGTAACCTACAATTAATGCAGTCTGGTTCATATTTTCTTTGACCTTTCATAAATTATAGGTTTTCAGGATGAAGGCATGTCAATGTATCTCTACCATGATACAGATGAATTTGTGCAAAAACCCCATAGAGTTTGATCTAATGCAACCTTTGACATAAACAGTAAAATATATTAAAAGTACTTCCTTTTTCAATTCTTAAAGAGATAGTTCACCCAGAAATGAAACTTACCCCATGATTTACTCACCCTCAATGACTTTCATCTTTCAGATGAATACAGTAAGAGTTATATTAATATATATACTTCCAAGCTTAATAGTAGTAAATGGTGGTTGAGATTTTTAAGCAAAATAAAGTGTATCCATCCAGCATAAAAATTGCTCCACACGGCTCTGGGGGTTTAATAAAGGCCTTCTGAAGTGAATCAGTGTGTTTGAGTAAGAAAAATACCCATATTTAAAACTTTATAAATTGTAATCTATAGCTTCTGCTAACTGTCGTACACTTATTCAAGAGATAGAAGCAAAAAATTCCACATTCCACACCCAGGTCCATGTGGAGCAGTTTTCATCATGGATGGATGCACTTTTTGGGCTTCAAAATCTTGACCACTATTCACTGTTATTATAAAGCTTGGGAGAGCCAAGACATTTCTTAAAATAACTCTGATTACCAAGCCTGAAACCAGTTATTGACTCTCTGCTGTGGTTACATTTGTTTTTGGTCAAAATAACTAAAACAAATTTTCATGACGTTGTGAATGTTTCAGTTCCTTTAACAGTAGAGATAACATATTTCTATTGCAATGTCCACGTTAGGCTGACTCTTCTGAATGACTCTTCAACTGAATTGGTCAGAAAGACTCACTTGCTGATAGCCTCGTGGTTAGTGCGTTGCAGTGTTAATTACGTCAACAACATTTAATGTTCATTCACTAACGACAACGAGAAGATAACAAACTAAAACTGTTTTTAAATGACAAAAACTATGGTGAAATGAATTGTGATTTTACTAGGGATGGACAATTTGGGTAGTGATTCTTTCAGAACGAATCTGCTGCATAGTTAGGAGGTTAGATGCGTACAGAAACATTTGAAGCTAAATACACTTGCTGCACGTTGCATAAAATGTAAAATAATTGCATTTGTGGGAGTAAGAGAAGAGCAGACAAATGGATAAATCTGACGATGCAAGTGATAACTCAATTCCGTTCTGTTTTCAGAGCACAGACACCGAAGCACTGACACTTTTTCCCTGACTTTAAGACATTAGCTTGTGTATCATGCCATACTCGAACATTCTAAATCTGCATTCTCCATCTTTACCTTTTGAAATTCTATAAATCATGTCAAGCTGTTCTTGTGTTTGCTTTATGTAGAACAATTGATTGTAGCATTCTGTCCAACGGCAACATACCGTACTAATGACCTCATATGTTATATTAAGATGTCGATTAGTAACCGCATGAGTGTCTCAGGAGAAACGGTTGGCGTACAGTGTATCTTTTCCATCTGGAACTCTGCTTACGCAGGTTCCTAAAATCATTATAAACATTTCCAGTTGGAAGATATTGAGGTTCAAAGCTCTGAGGTCATAGCTATGCCTTTCAGTTCTCCAGAAGTCATATGTCACAAATTATATTTCAGGCTTGACGTGACCTCACAGTTTAAATCATAAATACACAAATCAAAACCCATCTGTCAGTTATTCTGAGACTGATGTTGTAAAGCTTTGTAAATTATTCTACAAATGTGATCTGTATGTAATTGCTTTTCTCAAATAGTCAAGAAAACCGACTATAATAAATGTTTATTCACTGTGGGTGTGAAGAAAAATGAGAGAGAGAATAACAAACTTGATTTAAAAATTATAGGTTAGCATTTAAACATGGTATGGTATTGCATATTGTGGAAGGAACATGCTGGAAAATTCCATCCTTTAATCTATGATGACATGAAGTTATTGTTATGTGTGTGACCATTGATACTATTATTATTAATACAGCAGCACATGTTGTATCAATGCTGTCAGAAACAGCTCCTTTCATAACAAACTTTTGCCAATTTTGACATCTTGAAACACGGAGGAATCAGATATCTTATCTTCATATGATTTTCTTGATGTTTTTGTTCATTTCACATATTGCTGAATAAAGTACATTTTTTCATAACCTTGTTGCAAAAAAAAATCCTAATAATATGCTGTTTAACAGCAGGTTCAATTGTGACAGCTTCCCCCGTGTACTGTGACCAATATCTATATGTTTTTCAATACAATTGGAAATGTTCATTCATTTAAATTTGTTTTATTATTATTTCATAGCTAAGTAGGGTATGTGTGCCAATGCAAAATTGACTAACACATACCTATTTTGTGCATCAAAACCACTCGTGTCCCAGTTGTTTTAAAAACTAACTAAAATAAATGAACAGATTAATGAATCAAACTAATTTGCAACAGATAAATGTAACATATTTTACAGGCCAACTTATTTATATATATATATATATATATATATATATATATATATATATATATATATATATATATATATATAATGAAGAACTATGCTTTTTATGATATAGCCTAAAGTTAAACAGTTCACCCCTCAGATAGATAGATAGATAGATAGATAGATAGATAGATAGATCTCAGTATTCTTCTCCATGTGGCTCGTGCTTGCACAACACAAGAGAGTTATTCACTCACCTCTCTGGAGCCCTTCACTGAGGCTGAAATACACCAGAAGAACTATCAGTGGAATGTTTTTAAGGACCTTCATCTTCACCTTAGAACGTTCTGCTTCTAATCAGCTTTAAAATCCATCGGTCAGTCTCATGTCGGAGCTGTGAGATGCAGTGGCAGCAGACAGTACAGTGTGTGTGTGTGTGTGTTGCAGACAGGCCTGCGAGCCGTGTGCTCGGCTCGAGACAGACAGGGCCAGCTGCTGGATACACTTACACTGAGATGAGGGGGACGGGATGCAGAAAGTGACGAGAAAATACCAACAATTCCATCTTTATAGAAGGGAACATGTCGTACGCATTTACAGGGTGCTGTTTAGAATCAAAAGTGTGCATATTTCCAGCACTGCCAAAATTCAGAGCTCATGATTTATCATGAAAATGATTATTCACGGCATGGAGGGAATTGTACACTGTGATAGAATAAATAAATACATACATAAATAAATAAATGTACACTGTGTAAATAAATAAATATTGGAGTAGTGTTTTTTTTTTTTTTTTTTCACAAGAACAGTTTTTCAGTTTCAAACTTTCATGTTTAATTAAATGCAGTTTTAATTGTGAAAATGCACTCAGTTTACAAAAAAAAAAAAAAAAAAAAATGTTTCTACACCTCCACTTCACTGAGGTTTATTTAACAGTATTTTCAAATTTCACACAGTTAATTTGGGATTCATGTTGTAAATCCACTATAACTGCCAAAACATATATTAATATTTATATACATTTGAAGTCAGTTCTGTGTTTCTCTGTGTGAGTTGGGCGGCCCTCACAAACACACGCCAGCCCTCCCTCACTCATAGCAATAGCATGACAGGCACAGCTTTGCATTCAAGTGGCCTTTGTGTGGCAGGACCCACCTGTTGCTCACTGTCCTGTACACACTGATTTATTTTAAGCTGGAGAGTGACATTTCCCAAAGTGACTGTTTATGTCCCCATCATCTATGCTTTCGCCATGTACGGTTAATTGCAGTGGAATATTGTATTCTGAGTGTGCATGATGCATGATATGCAGAGAAATGTGCTTAGTGCACTTCGAGAGCAGCGTTTGTTTTGACAGGTTTCTGGTGATGTCAGATGTCATTGAGCCTATGTTTGATTCTGGGGTGTATGCTGATTTGCTTCTGTGAATTTAAATGGTAGTGAAGAGCATGTACAGGCATTAATTATTTATTCCAATCATTTCTGTCCAGAACTTTTTACTTTTTATAGATTATCTCCAATATAAAATGTACATGTATAAAGTCCTAAAATCTGAAACCAGATGGAACGGGGTTTTTTTCCCCGTCAATTAAAAATGGACATAAAATGTTGCTGCATTCTCCAAAATGCAAAACAGCATAGACATAAAGTTGAAAATAGTAAGATAAAAAATAGGCATTAAAGTAAGAAGGAATATTTAGATTCTGCACTATTTCTAAGATGCTAATCAAATATAAGCAAATTTGTGATTCATGCGAGATAATGAGATGCATGCTCAACAAGGATATTTTGTGGAATATTATTACTATTTAATTGAACTGTTTCTATTTTGATATATTTTAGAATGCAATTAATTCCTGTGATGCGCAGCTGTATTTTCAGCACCATTCCTCCAGTCTTCAGTGTCACATGATCTTCAGAAATCATGAAAATATACTGATTTACTGCTCAAGAAACACTTCTGAGTATTATCAATACTGAAAACGGTGCTGCTTGCTTCATATTTTTGTTGGAAACATGATGCACTTTTTTGATGTATCTGATCAAGTTCAAGTTCAAAAGAACAGCATTTATTTGAAAAAAAAAAAAAAAAAAAAAACTTTTGTGACTATATAAATGTTTGTAAAAATATATTTGTATTGGTTATATGCATCATTGCTTAATATTATTATATCGTTTTGTTCTTCCTTTCTTCCTTTCAAAGAAAAAAAGCCTCTGACCCCTAACTTGTGAATAGCGCTGTACTGTTGAGGTTCATGAAATGAAGTTTATTGTAAGGGCAGAGTTAGGGAGGCTGAAGACAGCTGAGATTCCTCAGATGTTCTGTTTGTAACCCTAACAGTGTCACCCAGAGTTCTGGCAGACATTGAGATACTACAGCCAATAAGCATTCTGCAATACAATATGAGTGAAGCATTCAGTGCTGCAGAACTACATCAGCCTCTGACAGCAAGCATACGATCAGAAATCCAAATCTATAAAGACCTGTCCATCTCTCTATCAGGCTGTAAGTCACTGATTAAATGAAACACAAACTTCATTTGCATGGGTCTTCCTGAAACTTAAGTGACACTGCCATCTGTTGTTCAGCTAGAGAAGAGTCTGGACACCATGAGGCAGGCATTTCAGTAATGGCACCTTCCTGTTTAGCAAGCCCTGAGGTTTCAAAAGGCAGCGTGGACTAACATGGGTTGCACAACTGATTTGAGGTTGTACATTTCAGCAGCTGCATGCGTGAAGCAAATGAAGTAGATTCAATGAGTGTAATGCATCAGCTTTTTCTAATTCATTTACATGCATTCCTTAAGCAAGGACCTGCTGGGTATGTGAAAAAGAGAGATTTCAAAACGTGTATCGCAAACTTCTGTGCAATGTGTTGAAAGAGTGTAGAGCCGTGGCTGGGTCTTTAACAGGCCGGACAAAGGTCAAGGGTCAAAGTGCACTTGTGTTTTGTTATTCTTTCCGAATATTGCAGCATTTGGGAAAGTTTCTTTGTATTATATTTAAAGTATTATATATGATTTAACACAGTTTAGCTGCAAACACACACACTTGTGTTTACACTGCAAGTTTTGCAAATGGACAAATCAACACTCAAAGTCAAGATTTCATATAAAATCTAAAGAAAAGCTTTTATGGAAGTTAGTCTAAAATGCAAGATGTCAATGGGTTGTTTTATGCAAGACAAGTAAAAAAAAAACACACATATGCTACACACCTATTGCCATATTTAAATAGTTTTATTCTACATTTAAATATGTATTTAATACTCTCTGAATACCTGCATATATTTTATATAAAAACACTGTTATCCAGATACTGCGTCACTCCTATTGCAAAACGTCCTTCCTCTTCCTATTCCGCCGACACATTCAAACTGAGCGATTCATACCTATGGGTGTGTTCATACATTCAGTGCACTGCTAGGCATTCCCACAATGCACTTAGAAGAGGTGAGTGGATCGAGTTACAGCACAACATTGCCATAATCACCAGAAAAAGAGGAAAAAAAAAAAACACCTGACAAGCTCCTCGTTCGGTCCCGGGCTCCTCGTATCTGACCCCACACTGCCGTAGCCACACCTCGGGAACAGATATGTGACCCCTTCCTGCTAAAGTCCACCGACACTGGATCTAAGCAGACAGCAGGTGAGTGAAGAGCGTTTATGTGCTGCTACAGTATTACGTTCAAGAGTTTGTTGGTGTTAAGTATGCTTGCATGTGCATGCTTCTGTCGGTTCCCCCCATGCAAATGTGACTTATGTATACTATGTGAGTTTTGAAATTGCCAGGTATTGTAAAATTACTATAAGGAAGATATTAAAATATCACCTTCAATGAATATAAGCAACCGACTTCAAATAAGTTCTGGACTTGACAGAAGTGAATTGTTTTTAATTTCAGCGGGATCTGATTGGAGAGTTGTTTGTTTGACTGCATTAGTCCATTAACCCAGCATAGCTCTGCTGACAGTCTTAGTTGCATACAAATGCACATCTTATGCGAGTC
The DNA here is from genome assembly GCF_003368295.1 of Carassius auratus. Lineage (NCBI taxonomy): Eukaryota > Metazoa > Chordata > Actinopteri > Cypriniformes > Cyprinidae > Carassius > Carassius auratus. Next base: position 3,766,521 of record NC_039252.1, read on the forward strand.
GGAATCCTTTCAAAGCTGTGTTTGCAAGCAGAGCAGGATTTGTTTCTGTGGTTTTTAGAGAGCGTGCTCTGACTTGAATAAGCAGCACTCCCTCTAATGAACAAATTCCCTCAATGTTTCAGGTAAAGAGTGAGGGAGTAAAGTGAAAGTACAGCTCAAACAAACCTAAACACACCAAACCGGCAGGCTTTTTTTCAGTGGCCCCAGGCTTTATAGTTTAGAGGGAAGAGAACAGCATTTTGTGAGGGTTTGTTTCCTTAATAACATATTAGCATGGACCATTTCCTCTGCCTTTGCTCAAATACCAGAGATATTGACGCAGAAAAAAAAATTAAAACATGTTTGGACACAGTTGGAGCTCCTGAGAGATACAGCGGTCTTGACTTGGACTTCTTCTGTGGTTTTAAAGTTGCTGAATTAAAAATCGGTTTCCTTTGTAGATTGGGTTGGTTGGTTGAAATGAATGCTGGCCAGACAACTTCTGTTGTTCAAACTGGTGCTGGGAAATCTTGCTCCAGGTCAGTATTAATATATACATTTTAATGTGTTATATTTATGTATAATTAATGAAATTATTACAAATTATATTTCTTGCAGTCAAAGGGATATATGCGACACATCACATGGCAGACTATTATAAATACTACGTAAAGTATGGATAATAAAACATAAAATAAAATAAAAAGCTGATCTTCACAATCAATTTTAAACCTGGAAAGGAATCTTAAAAATAAACAGAGCTCTAAAAATATAGTTAAGAAAATAATAATAATAATAATAATAATAATAATAATAATAATAAAATGAATAAGTAATCATATAGATTTAAATAAATGTGCTTAGCTGTTAAATTGCAATGAAAAAAATAAATAAATAGCATGATGATAATAATAACGAAAATATTATATATTTAATGTTCTGATTTGGGAACTGTCTGTGTTTTCCTTCTGAATTATTTAATCATTTATTTTGTATTATTATTATTTTATTTTTTTCAAAGGGCTGAATTTTTCTCTTTATTGAACACCTACAACTGCTTTCTGAAAGACCAGGCACACCTGCAGCTCACTGTTCAGGAGGTAACACAGCGTTCTTGTATCTGTATGGGTGTTTGTGCATTCAGTACATGCTGTTAAATTAACACAAGACTGAGTGTTTGACAGAGGTGTGTGCAGCAGTGTTTGCGACCCTGTGTGTGGGCTTTGAGCCCATGGTTATAATTTGATAATAATAGCATGTTGCTGCCCTCTGCTGTCAAACGCTGACTGCTGTCATGTCTGCTCTAACAGAAAGCAGGGAAGGTGACATTTGAAGGAAATGTCGTCATTTCCTGGGGAGTAAAGAAACCCATCCAGTTACAAATACAAGATGAAAAGCAAGCTTTTCCAAATGAGTCTAAAGTCAAGTCACCGGATCCCATCAGTCCACAGGGAAACACAAGGTTAGTATTCTTTCTTTCTTCTTTTCTTTTGTTTTACTGTCGATTTTATTGCTGTTGCATGTATATTGCAATAAATGGAAAAGTTGTTTCGGCCTTTATAGAGAGAACTATTATGCGATAAATAAAACAAGCTCTATACTATGGAAGTCATTCTCAGTTGTTCATTGTTCCTCAGTTTGTAAAAACAAAAGACACAAAATGTTTTACAGTAATGCACTTGGCATACAATGGATGTCTATGAGGAAATACATATACAGGGGCTTAAAGGACTCACGAACCAGCTCACCCTGTGTTGATGTACTTCCTATTAAAATAAAGCTGAAGTGGGACACATTGACTCCTTTTTTCTTTTTCTTTTTTTTTTTTCTTTTTTGTAGTCTTCGGTTTAATTCCCCTTTAATTTACATTAGAAATGTATTATTTGCCAGTCAGAAGTACAGGTGGATGCATTCTAGAAAGCATTTGATCAAGTGCTGATGATGAGTCATCAATATTTGTGGTTTATCTTCCAGGAAGAAAATGACAATAAGCTTTAAAATATCTGCTTAAATTTGCACTGAAGGCTTCGAATCGCCTATCTTCATTTTCATTCAGTGCAAATCTTTGTGCAGAGTCTGTCCGCTGAAGTCCTAAAACATTTCACTTTGATAACATCTAATGTGGCTGAATGTACATGTACACCATCTACATCGCACAGAAGTCTGTTAAGATGACTAAATGAATATAGCCAGTGAGAGATTAGTTCTGGAAGATCCTTATTTTGGTTTTCACCTGAGTATGTGAGCGGAGCGGGGTGATTTTGACTGGAGCGAGCAGATTTTTTAGTTATAGGCTTGTTCTCAAAGAGTTTGTCTGTTCCTTTTACTGGTATTTTTGGGTTGAAGCATGATTTAAAGGGGTCATATGATGCAATTAAAAAAAATTCCTTTTTCTTTGGAGTGTTACAAGCTCTTGGTGAATAAAGAAGATCTGTAAAGTTCCAAAGACTTATGTCTCAAATCCAAACAGATATTCTTTATATAAATTAAGACTTGTCCACACCTCCCTAAAATGGTAAGTCCTCACTATGTGGGAAGATTTGCATATCACCACCCAAATGTTCACGCAAAGAAAGAAGGCGTACCTTTCATTCTCGTTGTAGTATTGTTGTTACTGCTACCGTCATGTCGTATAGACGCTGTGTGTTTCACTACAAAACTATTTAGTTTGGCCTTCTAAAAGAGGATGATATCCACTTCGTCATTCCTGGAGCTGATCCGTGCTGGTCGCAGATGAAACACATCAACTTTGCACTGTGGATCGCCGAATCGGCTTTCTCTGTGGACGGAGCGGAGTCCTGCCCGGGGTCGTCACATGTGGTTGATGCCAGACCAACGTATGCTCAACGAATTTGCTGGCATTTGCTGTCCTCACCGTTCTCACTCAAGCCTCACTGAAACTACATTGTTTGGCTTTCCAAAAGAAGACACGACTAGAAATCATGTTTACTGTATATCATGTTTATAATGGGTTTTATGTTTATGTCTCGTCGCTCCGACCAGACAGGGCATCACAATATGTTAAGGGTATTCGCCCAATCACAATGCGCTGGATAGCTGGCAAATCAGAGCACACCTCGCTTTTCAGACCGATGAGCTTTGTAAAAACGTACACGTTTCAGAAGCGGGGCATAGAGGAGAAACAATAATGTACAATATGTGGAAAATACGTTTTTTTCTTCTTTTTTTCACATAAACACATTTCATTACACCAAATACACAAAATTATGTTCTATTTAGCAACATGGTATGACCCCTTTAAACAGGTACAGAACATTCACATGCAATCGCTCTCGCAATAATGCATTCAAAAAAATGTAAACTTAAAGTGCTCCTTCATCTGTATCTGATTTTGAACAAGCAGAAAACTAATAAAATAACTGATGAAAATATACTGTTATTTCCATCACAAACAAAATTTGCACAGAAGAGAGCTGCAATTATACCTTTAAATGCTGACAACCATGTTATTAGTTTGGCATGTGGTAGGAAAAAAAGTTTGCACGCAATAGCCTAAGCCACTTTGAAATGATCCTGTTATTTTATTTTTATTTTTAATATAGGCTAAGTTATGATCATAATATTTCAAACATAACTGCTTTAGCCACGGCGAAGGTGGAGCGGTGGAGCTGGAGAGATTATTAAATGCTCTGAGTGCAGAGGGGAAATTGTGTTAAACATTGATATCCTAATTATCTATTATCTATTATTTTGAATCACACAATGCATTGTTGGCTACTGCTAAAAATATACCTGTGCTACTTATGACTGGTTTTATGCTCCAGGGTCACATATAAGAAAAACATCTTAAGTTCTTAGACAGTGGCCTTTTAAGGCAAAAATGATTTTGCCCCTTCTTTTTAATAAATCCTGTCTACAGTGAAAGTGGTGATTACACAATCTAATCACTAAGCACACATTTTAATGGAAAACAGCTTCATTCTTTCGGCACTGGATCATTTAACTATTTTTATGAGAAATCTGGATCTCTCAAAAATACAAGTACCAAGAAGAACAAAAAAGAGGATTTTGCAGCGATGCCATATAAGAAGCTTTGTGGTTACTCCAGGTCTTTATTTTCTGTGATATGAGGCTGTTGACTTTTCTCTAAGGTGTCTTTAGCATGACATCAATAAGAATTACATGATGATAAAAAACTCTTGACAAAGTTATTGCTTTCTATGAGTTGTCTTCTTTTAGACAGTAATTGATTAAATAATAATTTGATGTGAATTGAATGAATGAGAGTCCATAGGGCTGCAGCATCATCTGTATGTGAAAAACAGAGGTGACTTAACACTGATTAGCTGATAACGTTTGGACATCGAAGGCTGAATAAAAAATGCGAATCATGATTATAACAGGAAGTCAGTGAACACAAAAACTAACATTCTATCTTAGTTAAAATGACCAATATTTGTTCAAGTTTCTGTCTGTTTTTGATTTGATAAAATGCTCCCTAGGGGAATGACACGATGGGGAGAATTTGATGATCTTCATCATACTGAAGAACTGGAAGAAACTGGATCCACAAAACCTGAAAATCCTCCTAAAGGTACTGTGGAATTAGTACTATGGCAAAATGTGTCATCAGATCTAAGGAAATACATTTAAAAGCAGTATTACTTGATTACTTGGGATTATGTAGTCTGATTACCGTATTTAAGAAATGAACTTGCACTATTAATTAACACTTTTCTACATCTCTCTTTAAGACTACATTGAATATGAGAGCAAAACGTTGAGACCTTCCCAACCTGTGCCGATCAATGAAGAAAGCTCATATGTGATTCGTACAATGAGTGATGCCTCGCTGGTGAAAATGAGGGTGAAGAGTAAGAAGATGGTAGAACGTCAGAGGAACAGAAACCATCGCTTCTCCATCAATGGACACTTCTACAACTACAAGGTCTGTAGTTCAGCCACCATGACTCACATGTCAAGCTTAAAGCCAGATGTAAATGAACAATAATATTGTTATTATTATGAGGCTGGGACAGAAAAAGGGAAATACAAGTAGGAAGTATAACCTCTGAAAAACAATAAATAAACGAATCTGTAAACAGACAACTTTATTTATGAATTGTAGTTTAAAGCACTGAAATCATAATCCCCGCCAGCACCTCCCGCTGGTTCCTTTCTTTCCGGTAGTGCACCAGGAAGAGACCAGGTAAAACAAGGCACCTTTAACTGCCTGAAACCATTCTGGTGCCTCTTCCGCCTTCACTGCCCTCGGATGAGCGTTCTGTTGCGATGCAGCTGTGTACTCAGAGCACCTCCGCATGGTGTGGTTGTCCCAAACTTCCCTCCAAGGCCTGTAAGTTCTCATTCATCCTTGTGGCCAAGGCTTACAGAGGTGCAGGTCAGGCTGCTTCTGCCCTGAATGCCATGGCCACCCTACAAGTCTACCAGGCTATGCTGCTCAAAGAGCTGCACAGGGGCAGTGCTGACCCAGGGGTTTTGCAGGAGGCGTGCTCTGGGTGACAGAGGTTACTGTGGTGAGCTCCTTGGGACAGGCGATGTCCGCTTTGATGGTCCATGAGAGCCACTTATGGCTGAACTCATCGCATGTCACAACTCACTCGCCATCTCCTCTTGTGGAGTCAGAAGCATCTGAGGTTGCTTCGTGCCATTCACATCCCGGGAAGGCTCAATCATGCAGCCGACAAACTCTCATGGCAGCAGTCTTGTCCCAGGCAATGGAAGCTCCAACCCCGGTTGGTTTAGCTGATTTGGGAATGCTTCAGAGACACTCAGGTAGATCTGTTTAACTCTCCAGAAAATTTCATCTGCCAGTTGTTTTAATCCTTTACCGAGGGCACCCTTGGCACGGATGCACTGGTGCACAGCTGGCTGCTGGGCAAGTATGCATTTCCACCAGTGAGCCTTCTTGCACAGACGTTGTGCAAGATCAGGGAGGACGAGGAGCAGGTCCTCATGGTTGCGCTTTTTTGGCCCAGCCGGACCTGGTTCCCCGAACTTCCTAGAAGGAAAGACCTTCTATCTCAGAGCTGGAGCACCCTCTGGCATCGCGTCCCAGTCTTTGGAACCTACATGTGTGGGTTCTGGATGGGTCATGGAAGGTTTAGGTACCTTGCCACCTCATGTGGTAGCTACCATCACTTCAGCTAGAGCCATGTCCACCAGACACGCCTATGCATTGAAGTGGAACCTCTTTGTCACTTGGTGTTTTTCACGTTTTTCACCTGGAGATGCCCGATCGGGTCAGTGCTTTCCTTTCTTCAGGAAGGGTTGGAATGAAGGCTGTCTCCTTCCACCCTGAAGTTCTATGTGGCCACCATCTTGGATCACCATGACCTTGTTGAGTCTCTTGGGAAGCATAGTCTGATCATCAGGTTCCTCAGAGGGGCCAGTAGGCTCAATCTGCCTCACCTTAACAAGTTCCCTCCTGGGACTTGCAGTGGTTCTATCGGCACTGCAGAAGGCTCCCTTCAAACCCTTGCTCTCGGTAGAGCTAAAGTTTCTATCATTGAAAACTGCGCTCCTGACGGCTTTGGCTTCGGTGAAGAGGGTCGGGGACCTGCAGGCATTTTCAGTTGATGAAGCATGCCTGGAATTCGGGCCACCTACTCTCACGTTATCTTGAGACCTTGGCCTGGGTACATGCACAAAGTTCCCACCACTCCTTTTAGAGATCAGGTGGTGAACTTGCAAGCGCTGCCCCTGTAAGAGGCAGATCCAGCCCTGGCGCTGCTCTGTCCAGTACGTGCACTCCACACTAACGTGGACAAATCTCTGTGCCTTAGGGTCTCAGACCAGCTCTTTGATTGTTACAGAGGCCAGGAGAAGGGAAAGGCTGTCTCCAAGCAGAGGTTATCCCACTGGATAGTGGATGGTATTGTCCTGGCTTATCAGGCTCAAGACTTGCCATGCCCCCTAGTGGTGAGAGCTCACTCAACTAGGAGTGTAGCCTCCTCCTGGGTGCTGGCGCATGGCGCCTCACTAACAGACATCTGTACCCTGTGGGCTGGTACCTCAGAGTTCAAGGTCAAGGTATATTTATTTCATACCCACAGGGAAATTTGTTTTGCAGATAAAAGAAGAATTCGGTCATTCAAAAAAAAAAAAAAAAACATAAAGACATAAAAAAAAGACATAAAACAGGCTACACCATGACAAATACACATCCTCTATCCAAATTAACTATCAAATACTAAAACATCTATCTTACTCATATTATTTAAAATTTCAATTGCCACTGGAACAAAAATATTTCTGTACCATCTAGTCTTTCATCTCGAGGCCACAAACCGACGACCAGAGGGAAGTAACTGAAAGTCACTCCTTAAGTGATGAGACCGATCATTCAAGACAACATTTGCTTTCCGGTACAGCTGATTTGTATAAATATTTCCCAAATTCCGTTGATTTACTCCAATTATCCTACTCGCCCAATTGACAATTTGGTTTAAGGAGTTTTTATTCTTCACTGACAGGCTTCCATACCACACCACAATGGAAAACGACATAATAGATTCAAATAAAAGCACAGTAAAACAAAGTCAGCATCTGTTTATCAATGTTAAATTTACCAAGTTTCCTAAGGCAACTCAAACGTTGATGACCCTGAGTTTATGTGTATCACCACTTCTCGGTTGGTACCTGCCTTTGTAAGTCCTACTATGAGCAGGCGGCCTGCTTTCATACGTCCAGCTGGAATATGCTACCCAGTGTATTCTGTGCCAGCTATAGGCCATCACTCGTGCTGGCCTCATGACAAGGTATTCTGACATAATGTCTCCATTCTCTCCTTCAGGGAGGGACCCTTCTGAGGGACCGAGATACTGCATCCTCTAGCTCTTTAAAGTTTACCCATAAATCAGCATTAATTCACCCCTCATGTTCAAACTTACTTTCTTGGATTACAAAAGGAGAAATGCTGAACACTTGGCTGGTCATTTTTTCCATGCAATAAATACAGTTATGTGAATTGGGACTGAAGTTATTATATTAGTTTTATGAGTTTTATGAGTCTATATATATAGTTTACTGAGTCATTTTGTTTTTGTAGACATCTGTTTTCACGCCATCATTTGGCGCCACCACAAATGTGCACATTAGCAGCAAGATGACAACACAGGAGGTCATTACACAGCTCCTTCAAAAATTTAAAGTAGGTGTTATTACTTACCATTCCTTAATGATTTTATGTGTCACTGATTATTTCCACCGTCAATTTTCGATAGAAAAAAAATCACTCTTGACTTTTTTTAATGCAGATAGAAAACCCCCCAAATGAATTTGCCCTGTACTGCATTCATCAAAGTGGAGGTATGTTGCAGTTTTATGTATTTTGAGCCTCAGTTAATTACAAAACATATGTGGATAAAATAGCTTAAAGCTTAAATTCAGTTCTGATTGTAATAATAGTTTCATTTTCAAACATAAGAACTATTTTGTCTGTCTGTCTGTCTGTGTGTGTGTGTGTGTGTGTACATTATTCAATCACTTAGTAACTTTTGTTCCAAGATTCTCCATACTAGAGCCTAAACTTTGCTGAAGTTTAATTCTAGAGTACCATTTCTGATTATTATGTCTATTGTTCATAGAAAAGCGAAGGCTGAGAAGTTCAGACCTGCCACTGTGGGAACGTCTTCTACAGGGACCATCAAACGGCATCATGAAAATATTCCTCATGGATGCAGATGAACATGAAATTAGCCCTGATGTAAGTCTAGCTCTTCAGACATTAGAGTAATGTGTTTCCCACTCAAATAAAACTACATTTGTGTCACATTTCCACTGATTTTAATAGGTAGCTCAGTATCTCAATTTAGAGATGCCCATTTTGAAGGTAATTCTGCAGAAACTGGAAGAGCAAGAGAACAAAGAAGTACAAAGAATAATCGCAAAGTAAGTCTAGAATACTTTATGAAAAAAAAAAAAAACATGTTTTTGGCAATTAATGCATTTGTTTTATCATATTAACATAGATGAACAATTGTGTTAGTTGACAGGCTTTCATGCACTTTTTTAATTAATTTTTTCATATATAGATATCAAAAGGAACGGAGTGTCTTGTTGCAGTGCCTGAGAAAAAAAGATGCAGTTTAAAACAGAGGCCGCTGTATAAATGAAGTCTTCTTGGCAACAGGAAACTTTTTCCAATGGTTGTGACATCAACCACAGAGAATAGATTGTGTAGAAATGGAAAATTAAATGGAAAGTGAGCCTTCAGGACTACAAGCCAGGAATCATGAGTGTGAGATGTTCAAAAGTGCATATGTGACTTTTCGTGAATCGCTTTAATGTTAAGTTGGTGGTTATAATGTCTATAATGTAAAATAGTTTTCACGTATATGTAATTCCAATATTTATCACGTGAGAAACCAACTAAAATATAGTTATTTGATTTGCAGTTTATTTGTGAATTAACTGTTGCTCTATTCACTATGCTTTAGGGTCTCTTAACTAGTTTTCCATTTTAAATAAGCTATATCATCAGGAAAAAGAAAATGTCATGATAAAGAATGTGTGATCGGCTATCCAAAAGTACAGCACTGTAGAGACTTGAGTCCGTGTGAAATTAAGCGGATCTTTTGCAGGAAATCTTCTGCACTTCATGGTCATCATTCATTGGGTCGAGGGTCACCTCAAACTTACATGTCAGTTGCTAAAAAAGAAAAAAAAAAAGGAAAACTCTGAAGAGTAATGGAAGTATGCATGTCGATTTTTGTAATTTTGGCTACAATCAAGTGTTAAAAAAAGAAGAAGAAGAAACAGAATCTACCTTTTTTGCCATGCCACAAGCCTGAATATCTGTATCTTCTGATTTGCGGCATTTTGTCTTTCCAATTGTGGCTTCTATTTTGTAGTTTATCTTATTCGTCACCTGGACAAAAAGGTTCCTTGTCGTTTATTATGGATTAATACGCATTTAAACATATCAGAAAATATGTATGAAAACATGAAACCTTTACCTGAGTGCTGGCCGATGTGACATTGATGAGTCTGAAGTATTTCTTTGCTTTGGACTTCGTGTTGAACACCTCTACAGCTTCTTTAGCAGCCTCTTGAACATCTTCTCTCATGGGATTAGCGAGAGTCCAGCCGCCGAGCAGCTCCACTTTTCCTGTCAGACATGGACCAAGAATATCAATGACAGTACTGGGTCTCCAAGAAACATTTGAAGAGTTTGCGCTCATTCCAGACATGGACTGAATGCTCTACATCTGCTCTACATGACTTTGTTGCTCCACCAACAAATAAGAATTACTAATTTTTTAAAGATGTTGCCACGAATACTCTTTTTTCTATTTAATTTTTTTCAAGGTACTATGTTGAACCACAGTATTCTGTGAAGCAGCATGTGCTTCGATTAGTAGTTGGTGTAAAATACAAATATTAAACGTATTCCCTCAATAATGAAGAGAGAGTTAGCTATATTATATTTGTTATAACATTATAATATTATAATGCACACATATATAGACTACACACAGAGAGAAAACCCATTCCAAACATTTGGCATTTTGTAAACATTACAAAAATACAAAGAGCTTACTTGCTACGATTACTTCTTCCTCCAAAGGCTGGTCAGCACTGCTGAAATGAAACACGGAGAGAAAAGACACGAAGAGCAGAAAGCAGATGTCCATGTCTGTCGGGTGTGTGCTCTCTGAGAGAATGAGACAGTGAATGAGGAGACGGCTTTAGAAATCTGCCATGTAGTCAAGAAATGCCTCACGCCCTTCCCGCCAGCGACGCCCACTCACGTAATGATGAATCCACACAGACGGTCAAGTACGGTGAGTCGAGGGAAAATTGTGCGTGAAGGGTGTCCTAGGACAGAAAACGAGGAAATAAACGGTAATCTTATTACACTGTAAGCTGCCGGCCGGCTGTCAGCACATAGACTGCCCTCAGTGTGTGATTTAACTTCCTGTCACTTACAGGTGAAGATTACAAAGAGTTTAACTACTCTTGAAAACAAACGTCACTTATTTATTGCTACTGTATATCTGATCAACATTTCACTTATTTTATTTTGGACAAAATTATCTTATATGGCATAGTTTTTATTGTTGTTGTTGTTATTATTATTGTTATTATTATTATTATTATTTATTATTATTATTATTATTATTATTATTATTATTTTGTAATAATACATTTTACCTGGTACACAGTTTTGGCGTACTTATGATCCGCATCTAGCTTTCGTGAGATCGGGTTATATACCTAAACAGTATGTAGGCTAATGTATATTATTTTGCATTACATTTTTTTGATTGATTTTCAGTTGTTTATTTTACATAAATTTTAATAATTTAATAATTATCCTAATGAATTTCAGAAATTAAATACCACCATTATTATATTTTCTTTTGTCTAACACACTCGATATACAAAAATATTTGTTGGACATTTTGGGTGATACTTATTTATATATTTATTTATTGGGACATTATGGGTGGACAAACACTTTAATTGTAATGTTTAAACAACAACAACAACAACAAAAGTTGGTAATATGTTGCTCAAACTCCAAACACTGTAATGATTCTTTAAACACTATGCAAATTCTAAACCCCAAAACTTGTTTTGCTGGTCCCAGGAAGATAATCAGTTGTTTGTCCTGAACAGTGACGTCTAAATAGCTCTCACCAAGGCCACGTTTAAAAGCAATCTAGAACATGTGCTTAGAGAAATCACACCCTCGCTGTAAAACAAAAGACCAGACGAAACAGTCAGCCCGTAGTCACATAAAGGCCATGCTGACAGATGAGATTTTTAAACAAATCATCACCAATGCTCTATAAATTACAATGCCATTCATTTTCCCTTGTTTACATTTATGTATATTGCACTTTTCTCGTGGCAGTGTGACAGGTCAGTTATCTCATCTGGCCTTAGATCATGTCTGTATGTGATTACATTTCGGACCAGTGTTGACATCCTAGCCTTTGTAATTACTGTGTGTGATTATGTACTATGCTATTATATCCACTGTTTGTTGATGTGTATATAATGATTTACGCCCATTTAAAACTAAATATTACAAAACAGTAACAACAACAATGGTTACAAATCCGTGCTTATCAGGCCCAAGGATTTTTATTTTGTTATAGAAATATCGGGGTGGAAATGAGTAACATCCTCTAAGATCACTCACGTCATCAAGTGTCAGATGATTGCAGTCTCTTTCAAGGACTGTGATAACCTCAGTTCACCCTGTCATATTGGTCTACAGTCACCGTGATGAACTAAGCCAGATAGGATTCAGTGCTGTTAAAAAGCTCTTCTGTTGCATGAGATTCCTTAAGGACTTGAACCGATGATGAACTCTTAAAACCCCACTGACATACGCAGACAGATTTGCATGTGTATTTAGGTTAGTGATAACTAAACGTTTTAAAGATTGACAAATACTGTATTCATAAGTAAATATATTGTATAATGTTGCATAACATTCTTTCTAGTTCTGATCATAACTAAAATGTTAAATATTGAATAGCATTTAGTTTGTTGTATCCTGAGATGTCAATATATTTTATAGTTGATATATCACACACAAAAAAAAATATATATATATATATGAGCGAAGCTGAATATATAAACTTGATTTCAATATGAAATTTTGAAATATAAATTTTTTTAACAAATATTTTTCCAGCAGATGACACCATCTTTGTTTTTATTTCCAAAGTGTTAGTAAAGACATAATGTATGTACAGCATGTGGAAATAGACACCCAAAGTACTCAGGATAGATAAGATTATTACACCATGGTTAAATCAACAATTTAAAGGACCAGTTTATTATACACGATTATTGGTTTAAACAATACAAAGTATTTGTGTTTATAAAATTGCATCTATTTGTTTATTTATTTATTTATTTTATAAAAAAAAATGCAATGCAAATTTGACATTAAAATGTTTAATTATAATTTCTACAATAGCAGCCAAAAGGTCACAATTATAGCCTTAATTGTCTGGTAGCAGCACAGTAACATTCACCTAAAGACTTCACCCACTGATATTATTTAGGCTAAATCCAGCTAAGTGATGCTTAAGAGGGTCTGAATGTGGATCAGTAGGCTGTTGGTCCACCACAAATACTTGTTAAACAGTTTTCTCTTTTCTTGAAGTCTTTATGGCCAACATTATACAGAATTATTAGTCAGTCATTGTCTGGTCTCCATTTATAAGATACAGACCTCTCTGCTCCCTGTGATCATCTTCATTGTTCTCCTACAAGAGTGAGCTCCATTCTTCAAACCATGTGATTCTTTTTACACCAGCTATTGTCATTAATCACTATCCAGTCAAGTTAACTCCATTCATACTTTCGGTTGCAGTAATGTTTTTATTTAATTTCAATGGATGGGAGTGTATTAAAAATATCTTCATATGTGTTACAAAGATGCAATATATTCTTAGGGGTTTGGAACAACATTAGTTGTGAAAAAACTATCCCATAAGTCTACTCATATGTTACTTGATTATCAATAAAGTTCACCGACCGCGAGTAGCCTAAAACTAGACCACAATCATGGGTCCAGCATGGGCAGATCATCATCTCCGCCTTGACACTATGGAAACGCTGGTCAATCAGCATCATTAACAATCATTAACTTCAACTTCTGCTTTGCAAAGAGACAATTACATTTAATGAAAGTCACTTTTGGTGTCCCACAAGGTTCGGTACTAGGCCACAAACTGTTTGTAAAATGCTTAAAATTGTTCTATTTGCTGATGACATGAATTTATAGTGTTCAGGGGAAAATTTGGAACAGCTTCTGAATACAGTGGAAATATGATTTTAGTCTTAAAAATGTGGTCTAATGATAATCAAAGTTCATAATACTTAGTAATCGGCTAAAAAGCTAAAATTTTGATTAATAATGAAGACACAGAAAGAGTGTATGAGAATAGATTTCTTGGTGTTACAGTAGATCATAAATTATGCTCATAGCTCCATACAGGTCTTGTTGTGTGGAGGTATGGGCTCATACATAATTTTTTTTTTTATAATTAAAAAAAAAATAAAAAAAAATTAAACCAACTTAAATCCAAAATATATGTGTTATAGAAGAGAGCAATAAAGATTGTTAAGAACAAAGGAAACAGTCATAAATCAGGAAAGAATGGAGAAACAAAAGAAAAGTCCTAGAAAATAGAACTGTAAAAATTGAAAGGACATGGAAGATGTTTATTGCAGCATAGCTATGACACACTGCATGTATTTGGGTTCACTGGAGTTTAAATAAACACCTTTCCATTCTACAATTGATGACCTTTTGGTCCATCAGGATATGATAATACCAAATGGTGCAAAATCAACATAACTGTTGACTTTCTTCTCTATAACAATTAAACCATTTTGCAAATGAGTGTGTTCTAACATGCACTGTGAAGAGGAATCTGGGTCGAGGCAGTCTGTAGTTTCTTACAGAATATAACTGTGACACTGCAATGGACTGAGGTTATCATCACAGGAACCTCCGGGTACATTTCAGAAGCCACATGGCTCAGTAGTTTTTTATATTGCCTAATTTTGTTTTGTATGTTTTAGACCTTGTGACATACAAGGTTGTGTATACAGTGCTGTACAGTGCTATACAGACTTGAGATCTGTTGCCATATCCCCTTTCTTCTGCTGCTTTGGGTTGCTCTGCAAACAACAGTCAATAAAACTACATCATTCTGTGCTGAAAGATGAGAGGGACATCTTATTATTACCTTAAACTTATAGAAATTATCTGCAACGCTGACTTTTATCAAGCCGGTTCAGATGTTAATTTTCCTGGATTGGTTGTATCATTCAGAATTGCAACTGAACTGGTCTTTGCCTAGTGAAGATCTTAAGTCATCTTTTGATATGTTATCATCCATGTCACATAACATTACAAACAAGAGTTTGAACACATTCAAACAAGTACTCACAAGGCATACGGTGCTCCAGGAACACAATGTACTGTGTGAAATTAGATAATCGCAGTTAACCTCGGGCCTTTATTGGCAAGAACTTGCACAGCGATCCTCGAGAGGAGTTTTGGAATAACCATCATAGAAGAAATATGGAGATAAGAATTAGACTAGTCCTGAAACAAACTGTTGACAATGGTTGTTTTTCTGTTGTAAAAATAATTTGTGTTCTGGGATTAATTGTGATGTGAGATGTTTAAAACTGAAAGAGAGAGAGCCTGAGCACCTGATAAAATAATAATAATAATAATATTCATTAACTCTGAACATACATTTAAAGTGTGATTTATGTATATCTTTTTTTATTCTTAGCACCTAGAGCATGTTTGACAGTTCAATCAGGCCTGACAGGTCAAGTTATATAAATATTTAACATCAATAGACTAAAATAGTGCCTGTAAATGATAGAACGACGGCTATAAAAAGGGCAAAACAAGGCTGTAGCTGTAGTA
The DNA here is from genome assembly GCF_003368295.1 of Carassius auratus. Classification (NCBI taxonomy): domain Eukaryota; kingdom Metazoa; phylum Chordata; class Actinopteri; order Cypriniformes; family Cyprinidae; genus Carassius; species Carassius auratus. The sequence continues at coordinate 3,781,906 of NC_039252.1, forward strand.
GCCTATATATAATAAATTTTGACCTGAAGGCCATCAGTAGTCTGGTTTGAAAAATATAATAATAATAATAATAATAATAATAATAATAATAATAATAATAAGGTTTCTTCTTCTTCTTCTTCTTCTTTCAGAATCCACTTTTCTAAATTAATTAATATATATTATTGGTTATTAGTTACCCCTGCCTGACTCGCGTTGATGTAATTTCAGTTGGACTTCGATTCAATTGAACCGATTCAGTGATTCGCGAATCAAGCAAGCAGAGACGAACAGTCGGTTGTCGTCAGACCGGTGAGCTGAATGAAATGAGGTGAGAAGAGGATACTGTCTGTGTTATTACAGTCGTCTTGTGATTTAATGTTATCCACGGCCATATGAGTACAGTACCGGTTTAGTCTTGTATGTGAATGCTGTTATCTCGGCTAATAAATGTAGTCGTTCACACCGAGAAGTGAATTAGCTGATGAGCTAGTTAGCAGCCAAGCTAATGCTAATTTTGTAAGAATAACCCTGGCTAGACAAAGATGTCCGTATATAATATTGATTTATGTATTAATTTCGACGTAAAATAGCAATTGCCGTGCAGTTCTGCAAGACTTAAACATTAAATGCGAAATATGTCGACAGCACGCGTGACATTATACTTTAATACAATGATTTTATATTTAATGTTTTTGTTACATCAGATGGTTACGCATTGCCTGTTTGTTTCGTCGCCGTTCTCTTTTCAAATTCAAGTCGTTTTAGAAAACATCTTCGTCACATATGTCTGTTTGTGTAACGTTATATTCTGTTATTATTAATGTTCTGAATGTTTAATCTGTTCATGTCTTGAAAATATTATGTGTTCATTAAGGTTAGAACTGTTTTGTTAGTCATTAGTATTTTAGGGCACCTTCTGCTATCATAACCACATTAAATAATATCACATTTGACTTGAGTGTGCTTGTGTCTTTGAGCAGATCAGGCTGTGGACCCCTCCATGGAAGAGGCCAGCGATGAGGGGCTTCTACTCCAAGCTGGACTCCTCATCTCCTCTGAACCTGGCCGTGGAGACTGAGAAAGCTCAGGCCCTGCTCCAGACCTTCAGCACTGCCTCTCTGTTAGCCAGCGCGGGCCTGGGCGCTTTCTGCTTCCTCGCCGACCACTTTCTGACGCTCCCCTTCATCCAGCACCATCTGTGGCTCAGGGCGGTGCTCGATAACGCCGTCCACGGCATCATCGGACTCTGGTCATGGGCCATCATCATCGGTTTGAGGAAGAAAAGTGACTTCTATGAAGTCGTCTTGGCTGGGTTTCTGGCATCTATCATTGACCTGGACCACTTCTACACGGCTGGATCATTGTCACTCAAGGTGAGGCCTTTTGATTTCATATTTTATTAACATTTGAAAAATGATCATTGCACTTTTTTGCACATAAAATCTTCTGATACAATTCAATAGGTATGGTCAGATATAAAGCAGTCAGCCTGTAGAGACAGTTATTATGTGATTTTTCTTTTCTGAACTGTAGTTACAACGATAAAAATCAAAGCATGAGACAATACCTTTTTTTTTTCATTGCATTGCATTTTTTATATTTGAATCTAAAGATGCTTAAATGTTCTGAAAAGTATGCATTTATTATTATTATTATTATTATTATTATATTGTAATATTTGTAAATATATTTATATTTTATGTAGATTATATTTTTTAACGTATATAATTACAGCTGACTAGAAAGCAACCGGATTCTGTTTGTCACGTAAATCTAACAATTTTAACATTTAATTTGGCAAATTTTAATGAGTGAAATTAAGTATTTTCAGTACAAATCCACCCAAACACCCAAATAAATCTTTTTAGATGATGTGGCTTCTTACACAGAATAGAGGACGCACGATTTATCGCGATTAACATGTATGTATCCTTATTTATTCATACTAGTGGGCCATAGGAACGCTTGATTGTGATTGGCTGATCAACGTTCTGATGTGTGAAATTATTTTCAGGGAAATGCTATCTATGCAGTCATTCCTATCTTCCTTCTCTGCTAATATCTCAACTACTTAAATGACAAAATTAACAATTCGTCTAAACCTTTACAATTAATCCAGAACGCGGCAGAAAGATTAATTTTTAATAAGCCAAAAAGAATACACGTCACACCTCTGTTTATCAATTTGCACTGGCTTCTAATTGCTGCTCGCATAAAATTCAAGGCATTGCGTTCTGCAAGTGAACGTGGCTTGATTGTGCCATCCCAAAGAAGCACAGTCACTTTTTCGCTCTTGACCGGATTTCATGTAAATATCACTCCCCCAAATATTTCAATTATTTAAAAGGTCTGTACAGCTTACAACAGCAAAATAACCAAAACCCACAACAACACTGACCAAAAAAGAAAAAAAGAAAGTTTTTCCACAAAATTGTTTTAAGTATGTAAAGCACATACTCTACACATACTGTACTATCAACTGCTCAAGCCTCTGTAACTAAGTTGAAAATGACGTTATGGAATCGGCAACAGAGGCGTTCCATGAGATGTGGAAGAAACTAACCCTACTCACAATAGTCTTCTAAGTACAAAAACTGGACAAATACCTTGAAATATATCGTCTGACCGATGTCTTGAGGTGTGTCAACCGTAGTACAAGCAGAATAATTGACTCCGGGCCATGAAATTATTATAAAAAATAATATTGATAATAATAATGCACACCTAATGTGTAACGGCCATGACACGAAGGGTATGTTTCATTTTTCTATAACGTTTAATATACAAATAATTTTTTTTTCTTAAATATATATACATGCATGTGTGTGTATTTATATATACATAATAAATATACACAGTACACACACATTATGTGAACAATAACTTATTTTGGATGCGATTAATCGCGATTAAATCATTTGACAGCACTAATTAAATTAAAATAAGATGAACTCTGATGAACCATATTTGTTATGTCCATGCAAGAGCGCCCTCTGATTTTTGGATGGAGATTTACTATTGATCACAGAACCATGCTTCCCTGACGAGATGTGCATAACAATCTTTGTTCAAAACAGCTTTTAACTAATCGTGATTGCAATTTAATTTTGATGAATCATTCAGCCCTAGAATATAAAGATCATTGCTGTTATGCCTATGAACATCACATAGAGGTGGAGGCAAACTAATGCTCATTTTAAAAGGGGGATATTTATTAAAGAATTACTTTGAACAAAAAGAGGAAAAATCACAAGAAAACTGTACTGCAAATAATGCATATCTGCAATGACCTCCATGCTACATTCACTGTAAAGTGATTGTCAGATAGAAAACGTGGCGTTTGAACTGAAGTTTGTGTCCTTGTGCAGGCTGCTGTGAATCTGTCGCACAGGCCTCCGCTGCACTGCTCCACCCTGATCCCAGCGCTCTGCTTCTCCCTGCGCCTCCTCATGTGGGCCTGCCAGCTCAAGGACTCCTGGTGCTCCCTGCCCTGGATGCTGTTCATCTCGCTGGCGTCGCACCACATCCGCGACGGCGTTCGGCACGGCCTCTGGGTGTGTCCGTTTGGAAACACGGCACCCATCTCTTACTGGCTGTACGTCACCATCACAGCCACTCTTCCTCACCTGTGCTCGGTGCTCATGTATCTGACCGGCACCAGAGACATGATCTCCACCAAACACGGGGTCGCCATCGACGTCTGAAACACTGGCTTGATTGTGGGCTCGTTATTTATTCAATTATTGATATTTTCCCAGCGACAATATAGCATTGAATATATTTCCATGAGCTCTTCTCTCCCTCGTTGCCATTCCAACATAATTCGTCCTTCTTCCTCGAGAGATTTTCAGTACGTTTGATACTTTTAACTACTGTGGTCAATCAGGTATCAGAAATCAGGTTGTATTTACTGTGAAGACTGTGAATATTTTAATATCTATGATGTAGATGAGGGTTGGGCGATTAAAAAAAAATAAAATAATAATAATAATTAATAATAATATATATATTTTCCAGGCTTTTTGTACAGTATGCTGTATATACATTTGATATAAAAATCCATTACAGAGCAAATGGGGAAAATTATATTATCGAAATTGTATCTCCATTTTGCAGTATTTTGGCAAAATGTAATAATAAAAATAATTCAGAAGAAATAAACACTTTACTTTAGTAAGTATACTTCTGTATATACTCTGAATTAGTTTTTTATATATGAAATATGGTTCAAAATGGAGTTCATTTTGAAAATATAATTTCTACATTTGCTGATCTGGATTTAAATCCTCATTGTTGTCAAGTAGATAATATTTAATGATTGCTAATATCTAATACATTTTTTTCATATGCATCAGTAGAACCGTATGAAGTAATAAACAACACACTAGAGCTGAGAAATTTGAGTTATAAACAAAAACAAAACAAATTGCTAATTCATAATTGTGAATTAATTCACCTTCTAATTTAAGATCGTGTGGTCATATTAGTGAATTTTTGGCAAAAAGACCATTGTTAATAGTTTATTTGTCACATGACCAACTTGAACCTGTTGCGAAATCTGCGCAAGGAAATCTTTTGCCTTCCTGATCTAATGGCAATTCGTACATATTCTGTTCATATTAATTCATACGATTGATCTACGCTTCACCTTGCCCCTTAACCTGCCCATCACTGGGGAAATTGTACAAATTTGTACAAGTGAGGTCGTACGAATTAGCCACATCGTAAAATACGTACGAATTGGGCGTGAGATGGCATTGTTGATCCCGGTTGAAATGACTGGATTTCACACATGAAGATGTGTGCAACAGCAGTGAATGTGACCGCATCTTAATGCTGAAATAAAAATTATTATTAAAATATCTGTTTTAATTCTTAAAAAGAAAGGCTGTGAATCTATTTTAATAGCTTAATAAAAAGTGCTTTAAAAACTAGTGCGGTCATTTATATCACTAACTAAATGGATGTGAATGTTGGATATTATCGCCCAGCCCTAGATAAGTTGGTCTGGATTCTCTCTTACTGACTTTAAAAGCTTCAGCATTGTGTTGTCACATATAGCTTAGAGGTATAGACTTGTCTATTCAAATAATGCCATTTTATTGCGTTTATTTTCATCATGATGTGTCATGATGTGTTGTGCGTCCACTAATAGGCATTGAGAATGGATGTTGATGGTCTTTGTGCTTGTGTATTTGCGGTTGAGGATCACTGTAGATGTACTTGAAGGATGTTAGTCTTTCTGTAGTGTATTTAAAAGGCAGAAAAACACTTGTAGGTCTAGTTTCACTTGGAAAAGTCCTTAACTATAAACCTTTTTAAATGGAATGGAAAATGCAAATACTTTGTTGTTACAAAATCTTATTGCCGACTTTATTTCCAAACCGAAGCTTTGTTTCCGTATCATTTACATGATTAAACTGTTGTTAAGTGTCTTTGTATACATGCTGCAATTAACTTCTTGACTCAAGAGGTAGAAGAGTTTGTGTCTTCATCATCAAATTTGGAGAAATGTAGCATTATGTCCCTTTTCTCACCAGTGTATCCTCTGCAGTGAATGGGTGCCGTCAAACTGAGAGTCCAAACAGCTGATAAAAACAGAATATCCACACCGCTCCAGTCCATCAGTTATTGTCTTGTGAAGTGAAAAGCTGTGGGTTTGTAAGAATCAAATTCATTAAGGCATTTGAACTTTCAGCTGTTATTTCAGGCCAAAATATCCATCTATAATCCATAATAACACTTCCTCCAGTGTTCTCTTACTTCAAAATCCACCTGCATATTTGTTTTGGCTTGTAAACTGTGCTTGATCTGTACAAGATGACTTTTCTCTAGATAAGTGTTATTATGGAAAGAGTAGAGTATTTCAGCCGGAAGCAACAGTTTAAAATATGAAATTCACTGCAGAGCAGTCTTTGGTGAGCAGGTGATGTAATGCTACATTTCTCCAAATCTGATGAAGAAACAAACAAACAAATAAAACTGGTATTAAGTAAGCAGCCACAAAGACAAAACGTGTTCAAACTGCTGTTGGGCTATAGATCTTGGACTAAATATTCATGTTTTTTTTTTTTTCAGATCAAATTAAAACAAAAATTGTTCAATATTAGTGTTTACAGCACAATGTAGAGTTAATTTAGCATTGCATATGTATACTGCCACTTAAAAGTTTTGGATTATGTTCTTGGTTAATATTTTCAATGTTGTAAAGGGATTATACTCTGCCTAAACATGGTAAGTTCAATCTTGTGTTTTATCTTTGTTGCCCCATTTTGTCTAGATTCACTATTCACCCAATTTCAGAAATGTTGGTTTTGTCAATGCTTGAATGTCGTCATTATACATACATGTTTTTAGGGAGTATGAATTGTCATGTGTTTTCAAACTTTTGACTGGTGGTGGATATCTTTTTTTCTTTACTACTTATTTTCAGAAGCAATGATAAAACTGCTTTTATTAATTTGTTGTTGTAATAAGGGGAGCAATGTTAAGTTATATTTTGGTTTGATTCCTAATGCTTAAGTCAGTTGTAGAGGCCTTGTCAAACCTGCAGAGGGAGATGTAGACCGACTTTATCCATGACCTTTTGTAAATTCCTTTTCATTTTATTTATTTATTTATTTTTATTGTAATGGTTACGTTTTAAACGTGTATTTTATTTATATGCTTTTTTTTTGCACATAATGTTGATTTGTCAATAATGTGATGTTGATTGCAGTCAAGAAATGACTGAAAGCATTATTTATTTCTCACAACTGTCAGTAAAGTTACACATGCACTTCAATGGGTTTCTGTCTTTTATTGTTTCTGATTATTTTCACTTTGAAGCCTTAATGAAGCTTTACTTTATATACTTGAAAATATCGTCTTGTCAGACATTCATATAGTGAAAAAAATGAATAACTGAAAAGTCAGGTGGTAGATGCTACCCTTAAGAGCAGTGTGCATTTCCTGGTAACCTGTAAGATTTAGAGATCTATAATTATATTTCTGTATCACACAGAATATGTAAGTAAAGGGGTCGTTTATCCAAAGTGGAAAATGATGTCGTTTATTCAACGTCATGTCCATTTCCCTTTAATGGTAGTTCACCCTGTCCTATTGGGGAACGCGCCCCTTTAAGAAAAGGCCATCCCGCTTTTTATTTGTTTATTTATTTTTTCCCTCGTCAGTGGCGGGAATCTCAATGAAACTTTTCATTTGACAAAAGTTCCTCGTATAAGTTTGCTTACTTGTTTCGCCAAAGCTTAACATGTCCAAAATATGCCATACGTGATTGGAATACAGTATTTTCAAGATATTTAAATTTAAACATACCAAAATTCTCTTCAACAACAAGACTAACTATTTAGCTAGCCACAGTGTTTGTTGTAAGCTAATATGCTAATTGAAGCTCAAAAATGTCCACCCTGTAGGCCACTGAGAGTCGATAGGGTGGACATTAATGGTTCATCTTTGTGATTGAGGATGTAATCATATTATTTATGATTTATTTTATTTTTCCAAAGTTGAACAAATGTTTCATTGTCATTCAATTCAATTCAAGTTTATTTGTATAGCGCTTTTTACAAAACAAATTGTTACAAAGCAACTTTACAGAAAATTATGTTTCTGCAATATTTAGTAGTAGCTAGTAGTTTGTGCACATTTGACAGGATTTTAGGAAAAATAAAAATAATAATAATAATACAAGACGTAGTCAGCTAGACGATGAACTATCAATATTATTAATTAATAGTTATTATATGATTCAGTCACACATTTAGCAATAATTGTTAGTTCTGTTTGTTGATTCAGGGTTAGCATCATCTGAGGTCCTCTGAGGGGTCAGCATCATCTCTTCTCAGGTGTTCTGGATCATTGTGTTCTGCTTTATGTGTCCACCCTGTCATCTTGATATTTTACTATACTAACGTAATTTTAAATAATTATCTGTATAATCCAGTTATATATATAAACTGCATCCCCATATCAGTTTTCTTCAAACAATAAATTTAACACTAGCATATATGTCCATGGTTTCTGCATCAAATAATGGCCCATAACTATCTAAAATATAAATAAAAATAATTATAATAATGTGTGGGAGCTAAGCTAATATGTTTCTACAGTACTCGAGTGTCAACTATTTATGATATGACATAAAGGGTTAGGGGCTAGGGTTAGAAAATGGGAAATTAAAACCAAATGTTTGAGTATTGTGAGGGCTGAAAGGCACTCTGTAGTGATTTTGAGCCAGGACATAATAACAGAATTACATTTTTGATTGAACTATGTCTTTAATAAATGGCTTAATGTCATAAATTATGAAGTCATATTCAAATTTCCCACTCAACCTATGGATGAATAATTAGTTTTGAAATGTAATTAACAGACTATTCAGGAAATGTAAGTTTAATTATTACTATTATTGAGTAACCTGCTGTCCACAAATCCCCCATCAACAAATAGAGACTATATCCAAAGGGGAAAATATTATTATTAATATTATTAACTTATTCAGATAATAACGATCTGAACTTTTTTTTTTTTTTTTGATGGGGGATTTGTGGACACAGCCAGAGAAAAAAGAAGAAAAAAAGAAGCCTTTTTTTTTTCTTTCTCAGTCTTCAGTCCCTTGCTCAGATGATGGCCAGAACTAACCTGATTCACTCATTGAGATCCTCGTCTTGATCTGCAGCAGAAATGATTGAGGTGAACGTAAATATTAGGATTATGTGATTTAAGTCAATATAACGTGTAAATCCCCACAGACTACCAATGGGCACACTCAAATATTGGAGGTATATGATTTCACCAGAGCCTTGGACAAGTTAACAGTACACAGCTAAATCCCTGGCCTGATTTTCATGATGAAATATTTGTAATATTGAGTGATTGGAAACAAACAGACGATACCAGTCACCAATCTGACCACAAACAGCCATTTTCTTCAGATAAAATAACTTTTATTTCACAAAAATATAGACAGAGGAATAATAAAACAGCTTATGTTGTACAGAAAAAAACAACAAAACTAAACAAAAAAAAAATAAAACCCTGCGGACGGCTTTGAGTTCACCTTCCCCTGTTTGAAAGGCAACAGTAGTCCAATACATCTGGATTCGACCATGCATGCAACATTATAAAAAATGCAGAAAGGAAGCGGGAAATATAAGCACTTTTTCTCCAAGAACCTGTCCTGCTTGAAGTATAAAGACGCTCTGTCCTGCCAGGAACAGATGATTGCTGATCGATTGGCTTGTTTGCTTTGCCTGGCCTCTCTGGAATCATGCATCAGTTTCCTTCAGCGCCAGATTGAGTTTCTCTGATGCAAGAGCTGATGGTCAGTGCTGAGTGACTGTAACACACAGCCGTTAATGAGTGCGTTTACAGATGGAGTCATACCACAGAGGGCTAAAAATAAAGAGAAATCAGCGGCAAGACGTGTTTCAGTGCTCGGATGATTCGCTGAAGCCGTTCTCAACAGGTCATGACCCAAACGTGCTGAATGCTAAAAATCTGATGCAACAAAACTATACAATTGTGCATATCACCAACATAAGACGCTAGCGGAATTAGATACCAAATTGCATGCCACATAAAAATATATTAAGAAAAAAATGGCTGAAATATGAATTAAACAATTAGTGGAGTTTATTTTTTATGGCTCCCAATGCATAGAAAAGTGTGTGTGTTGTTGTGCCTGGGCAGTTTATGGCTATATTAAAAGATTTCCATGTTTGAATTCAATCATTTTTGTTTGATAAACAATTTAGGCCTTTGCCGTAACATAAAATATAATTCAATAAAATAAAATAAAATACATTTAAGTAAAAAAAAAAAAAATAAACTGAAAAAAAGAATCTTAAATGACTAGTTACTGGGATATTTGTTTATTTTGTGTGATAAACAATTTTGGCCTTTATTGTAAAATTAAATGAAATGAAATAACTTTAAGTAAAAATTAGGGGGAAAAAACAGCACCAGCAAATACAAAATAAAATACTTAACTTTTTTTTTTACGCTCAAAAATGATTCTACAATTTAAGCCTTATGATGCTAAAAATAAAATAAATTACATTTAAAACTGGGGACAAAAAACTTAAATTACTCACTTGGATTTATTATTTATAATAAAATATTGTATTCCACCTTTATATCAGTTTGTTCACTATCAATCAGCACAGGCTTGATCTTTCTTTTTGGAACTGATTTATCATATAGGTCTTGTAGTTTTTGATAATTTTGGCAATGTTCACTCAAAATTCACTCATAAGCTCAGATCAATGAGGTCTACAAGCAATCAGCTGCAAAAAGAAAAACAAAAGCTGTGATAATTGAGAGAAAACACGTATACTGAAAATGTAATCCAATATTTGGCAATAGCATAAAATAACAATAAATGTACAAGCAATTTTTTTGTGTGTTTTTTTTTTTTTATCCCAAAATCATCCATTTTTGGGAGGAAATTTTTATATCCTGTGTGAGCAAAGTTTTAGTCCAATGCAATAACAGTTTTGGAAAAAAGAAAATCCTTTCCAGGTCAAGATGACGGGAACACAACATGAGGGTCTGTTGGATGAAACAAAACCAGTGGAGAAGCAGTGATTTACTGGATGTTCCTGATCATTTCGTCAATCAAATCCAAAGTTCAGCCTAAATGAACACATACTCTCACACGCAGGAGCACTTTAATCAAAGCAGGGAAAGAAGAATATATGACCGGCTAAACCAAGAGTATAGTCTTAAATATGACTGACAAAACAAAAGATTTATGCATAAATGATTCACTGGTCAATCACAATCTGTCTTAAAGTGAAGTATTATCAGAGCACCAATCTCAGGCACGTGCGTTATGAATCCTACAGAAACACAAATCATCTTGCTGGTGAAACGTTAAGGCACACGAACGGCAGAGGTCATGAGCAAATGATGCAAAAATACATGAAGAAATGTACAAAAAACACCTGGCAAACATCTTCAATGAATTATTAGAGTAATCAAGAAGAAAGAATCACAGTGACATCTTTAATAGAAATCCAAAAACTAAAAGCCCACTTATTGTTAGTTCAACTTTTGGTCTTTATGTAAAAATAGCTGTTATCAACAAGAAACCCCAATTATGAAATCATTTGGTGCAAAACCCAGAATAGAAATTTGTGGGTTTTTTTATTAAATGTCATAAAAAAAATAAAAAAATGATAAAAAAAAAGTACCTATGGAAGCTTTTTTTTTTTTTCTACCACTGGACAGAGAGAGAGAGAGAGAGAGAGAGAGAGAAAGTAAGTGTTTTTAGTTTTTATTTTATTCAATTACTTCTTTTTTAATTTTTTACAGAAAACTGTGAAAATGTAAACTTAGATTTGTGAGAGCGGGAAAAAAAGTCAGAACTGCGAGAAAAGAAAAAGTCAAGAAAAAAAGATTTTTGAGATTCAAGAAAGTAACAATTATTTTTTTTTTTTATCCCATGGATAAAAAAAAAAGCTTCCATAGATACATATTCCAGACACTATCCACTTTATTTCTTTCTTTGGACAACTTTCCGTATTTTTGTTTCTTTGTATCTATAGGAAGGATATGCATATTAAAATCTTCTCATTCAATAAAATCATACACTTTAAAAGAATTACAAAAACGCATGCATCGAGCTTTATGTCACTGGAGAGCAATGTACAACAGAACAGTATGCTGTATACAAATTATTACACAATATAAATGCATAAATGTCTAATGATATCATTGTATAGATGAGCTTCAATAGAACTTAATATTGTGAATATCTACTAGCTTCAACATAGAAACAATCAGCTTGGATCGCCTTACAGATGTGCCACTGTAAGACCGATTTACATTCATGTCTGGATTCAATGCAGAGAAAATGCCCAAAAAGTCCAGAGAAACCAAATGCATTTATGGCATTGAAGCGAGTTCGTAACCGTCGCTGGCGTTTACGGTCAAGACATGAACTCCGAGGCTGATGTCATGGTGAAATGCATTTTACGGGAGTTTATGAGCGAGAACGCGATGCTTTAGATGCCACATCTGGCTGGGAACTAACCAGACGAAGCCGATCAACTGCAGATGTGTCCGTCCGTCCACCGGTTTTGAGCGCAGGAAGAAAGACAAAGCAGTTTTTGTCTCTCCACAGAAAGACTCCGCTTCCTTCGCCAACCTTCTGTCTTCCAAAGATAGCAGCTGTCTAAAGGTTACAGAGTGTCTTTTTCGCCACTTTCTCCATAATGCCCCGTATGCTGCGTGTGTCCGGGCAAAAGCCTTTTCACAGAACAGCGTGTGTCAGAAGTGGAGTCCAGTAGAGCGCGGGTGAAACGGGAAGGAAAAGAGCAATACAAAAATATGCTTTTCATTGTCCAAGAATTTGCTGTGAAAGGAGAAAGGAAATCCTTGTGTTTTTTTTTTCCATTGCATTGTGTGCTACATTGGAGACTGTTCATGTTCACAGTTCACGGGACTCAGAGAGGAGAGGTGGATTGTGGGTAATGGAGTCTGTCAGTGGTGCTGATTCCCTATACTGATGCCCTATGAGGGCCGAACTGGAGACGGCCGACTTCTCAAATCTAGAGGTAAACAACAAGATCAAACTCTTTTAGAGCAGCGGTTCTGTAACAAGACACTGTCAAAGTTTCTTAAAAAAAATAGAGTTCAACATTTTGGGGTCAGCATGAAATACATATTTTTTACTCAGTAAGGACGTTCATGTTCAAAAGTGACTTTAAAGACATTTTATAGCATTACAAAAGATTTCTGTCAAATAAACGCCGTTCTTTTGATTTATCGTGGTTTCTAGCCAGTTTTTTTTTTTTTTTTTTTTTTTTTTTTTAATAATCAGCGTATTAGAATGATTTTTTGAAGGATCATGTGACACTGAAGACTGGAGTAATGATACTGAAAATACAGCTTTGATCACAGAAATAAATTAAATTTGACAATAGATTCAAATAGAAATAAGTTATTTTAAATTTTAATAATATTTCAAGATTTTACTGATTTTATGGTATTTTTGATCAAATAAATACAGCTTTGATGAGCAGAAGAGACTTCTTTCAAAACCATTCAAAATCGTACTGACCCCAAACTTTTGAACAGTAGTGTGTTGTATAGATATATATTTGTTGTGTATTTTATATTTGCTTTGAACATGATATTTATATTGTCCTAAAACTTCTGTTTAAATAATAAAATACTACAACTACTACTACAACTAAATAAATAACTTAAATAATAAGTTTGTGCAGAAATAAAAAAAAATTATAATCATTTATCCATCCTCATGTCTTGTGAAGCATGAATGCTGAAAAAAAAATAAAATAAAATACCTTCCGTAACCAGCATACATACTTGGAATGACATGAGAGTAAGTAAATAATGACTGTTCATTTTCCTTCGCCTATTAATTATTACATCATGTGGGAGAGTCAATAAGTTTACAGGCTAATGTAGAGCAGACGTCTCTCATATAAATCAGCATGTTTACATCTTCACATTTTCCCACTTGTCACAAATTCAGATCTAAAGATGAATGAAAAGTTGCCAAGTTCAAAGTGAACACATGCTGTTTAAGTCTTCATCTTCAGTTTTTTGCTAGACTGATTCACAACATTCAAAGCTCGTAAAAAGTCGACTGTAAGTTAGCTATTACTGTAAATGGATCGTGTGCTATAAACCACAGTTTTGGTCCTAATCAAAAGCTTCACGTTTTTATACGAGTTAAATATGATCGTCACTCCTCTTTGAGAGCTCCTGTACTCACTTACAACCTCTTTCATACAACACCAGCAAAAACTATTTATATCAATCACAGATAAAAAACATTCCAATAGAAATTAAGTTCCATGTCAATCACTAAGCTCCGCCCTCTTTGTTAACGTTACTCACTTAAACGAGCAGAATGAGCCATTTCTATAATGCGTTCACTATTTTAATGTGAACTCTTTAGATGCTATTGACACTAACATTACATAAATTGATATTTTAATCACTTGAAGTCGAGTTATTTGTGTTATTTTAAAAATACGTTTCTATTTTTAACAACTTAGTTGAGGTAGGATGCTAAATAAATTCAGAAACAGAGGTATTCGTCTTTACTCGTTTGTAAATGACTGTCTCCACACCAGTCCTGTGGTCTATCAGCAAACCACATTAAATTACGCTACTGACAGAGTGCGCTATTTAAAAACAGTGACTCAGCAACAACATAAACAACACACTCGCATGTTGACAGCGATTTACAAACATAAAACATCTCAAGTCACTAATATTACTTATTCAGAATTATCGGATTAAGCTGTTTCTTGTTCAGAGCTGCAAGATGCCAAAACATTTCTTATGTCAAGTATCAGCAGTGACAATTATATTCCATACACACCCCAAACAGTCATTTAGGGGATTCACTCCCACATTTATATGCTGTTCTCACTCTCAGAATTTGCAGTGTGTATGTGACCTTTTGATGGTTTCCATTCAGAATGGATTTTCTTGAATCTAAAGGAAAAGTCTAGTAGTCTAGCTGGTTTTGTTGACTGCGTTTTTGACTGAGATTGTTTTCCGTGCAGTAAAAATAGAGGACAGCTAACCAATGATATATTCAAAGTATCAACTCAGTAGCCATAAATGGATCGTTTAGCATGCTTTCTCTTCCAAACTGTTTATAGTGAGATGGGCCAATCGCCAAAACAGCAGACGGAGGGAATGTCAGAATGGAGACGGGCTCCGCCAGCTTACTTTAGACCGGTATGGATTTCATCTTCACCATGGAAGCCAGTTCTTCTTTCTTCACATTGTCCTGTTTTCTTTGTCTGACCCTATAAAGGGAACAATTAAGAGATCAGATAACAGATTGTCTCATGTATCTGTCTAATTGTTGCAAACTGTTTGTATGGATTTAGATAAATTAAGCACAATTTTTACCGTAGAAGTGCGATGATGGTTAATAACACAGCCACCATGAACGCTGCAAACAGACCCAACAAAATCAACAGACCGAGGCTTCCGTTCTGGTGTAATGATGAATCTGAGGCATAAACATAACAATGAAACACAAAGCAATGCACACACACACACATACACAAAACAACACAACATAAAATACAAATAGACCTAACACACACACACAAAAAAAACACAAAACATAAATAAAAACATGACAAATAAACAAAACAAAAAACAATGCAACAACACAAAACAATACAATTAAAACACACAAATAAATAAAACACAGAACATAAAACAAAACAGAAATAAACAAAACAGCAAAAATAGCACAAACAACAGAAAAAAACAACACAACACAAATAAACACAAATAAAATAAAACACTATAACACAAAACAAATAGAACACAAACATAACATACGACAAGTAAACAAAACACAGCAGCACAAATAAAATAACTCAAAAAAGAAAGAACAACACACAAATAATCAAAATAAACAAAAACAATACAACACAAAAAAACAATACAAAACATGTAAACAAAATACAAACAAAAAAACAAAAAAGAAAACAACACAAATAATCAAAAAATGCATGAACAAAACAGAAATACAATGCAATAAAAATAAAAAAAACAACAATGAAAAGCAACACAAAGCAACATAAAACAAAACAACAAAAATTAAGAACATTTGACAAATATTATTTTGTGATTGTAATTTTTTGTAAATATTACTATTGAAGCATTTCTTAAACTAGTTTTAAAAAGAAAGAAAAACTAAATATTAATTAAAATAATAATTTGTCTTTATTCACTTCCTAAGGTGATTAAAAGTTATTTCATTAAAATTTGCCTACGATCATAAACATCCTCATGTATGCTATTTTTTTCATAGTTATCACTGAACAAATATGTGGTGTTTAACTAAAAAAAAAATAATAATAATGATTAAATATCTTCTAACAGTCTAAGCTGATACCCTTGTATAGACAAAGTTTAGAGCACAAATTTGTGTCCCATTTTGGGGACCTTTCATGATCCAGAAATATTTAAATATCTTCTAATTAAAACAGTAAAGGTTCCTATGCAGTTTAGAAATATGAAAATCGATTTAAGTAATTTCCAAGAAATGCATGGAAAAAGGCAAGTGCGACACTGCGATTTAATTTGCGCTGCTATTTATTTCATTTATAAAACGTACACTCATTTACTTTACACACTTGCTACTGCATTGTAATATTAGAGGTTTATGTAAATCAACATGATTTCATTTGGCTCACCGGTTCCTGCACAGTTTAAAAAAGTAGGCTAGCTATTTCCCTTAAGTAATTCTCAGGTCTAGAAAACCATGGAAAAAATGAGAACAGAGTATGGAAAAATCACTATAAATAATAAAACAAAAACAATTTGTCCTATTCAGTGTTCTAAAGTATAAAATTAATTTCTAAAAATAAATAGATCATACAAACAGAGAGCTTTCATGACAAATGTTTCGTAATGGTCTGAACACGACTGAATTAATTCAAGGCGCACTTTTTCAATATGCATAAATCTTTAAGCAGTCTTAAGTCTGTTTTGAACTTCACTAAACAAATGTGCGTGTGCCACCCAAAAGATAAAGAAGCAAACATGTATGCCTTGTAGAAAATATATCTGTATCTAAGCTGATTATTAGCCTACTCTTGACAGAGAGCTGGTTTGGTTTTTGAGAGGCACGCAGAGAGGGCAACGCAACTGTTTGATTGATGATCGCGCAGTGCTTATTCCATTCATTCATGTATCGTTTCCTAGCCTACAAGGTTTAAATCATTGCCTTTTAAATATACACAAATAGTAGAACATGTATGATGCATTATTTTAGTTGATATTACTCTTGCCAAGCTCTGATTTCTGAGAGATGCACAGAGAGGCAACAGCAATGCGGTGTTTGATATGCACTCTTTTCATTCATAAAGTTTGCATTAATTTACTTATTATTGCGCGACTTTAGGAGGTTTGTGTATAATATTGCACTGATCCCATGGCTCACCTGTTACCTAGCAAACACCAGACTGTCCTGCAGCCTCAGCCGAATATTCGGGCAAATTTATTCATTATCTGTTATTCGTTTTTGAAGCCATTATCAGTACCTTTCCGAATAACGAATTTGGCTTCGGGCACACCCCTAATATATATATATATATATATATATATATATATATATATATATATATATATATATATATATATATATATATATATATATACATATATATATATGTATATATATATATATATATATATATATATATATACATATATATATATGTATATATGTATATATATATATATATATATATATATATATATATATATATATATATATATACACACACACATTAAATGGTTATAGCATTACAAATTAAATTCACAAACTTAATTTCAGTCTTGAGCTGATAAATATGACCACTGCAATCATACAGAGTGTTCACATGCTAGATGAGTGGTTATAAATAAATGGCCTGGAAACAGTTAGCTAATGAAGAGCAGACTGAGTCATGCTGGTCTGCCACATGACTGCATTAGGGAAGAGAGGCACGCTTTGATTGGTCAGAGCCAGATGATGGGGAAAACTTCGCCCACCACAAACAAGCCCAAACCATCTGGATAACGTTTAGAGTGAAAAAAAAACTCTGGCTAAGATCTCAAAAGCATCTGATACTTTGTGTTTAATCTGTGAATGCGTATAACGATCCCTGCCAAAACCTCTGATTAACTGTCAAACAGAGTAGCAACACTGCAGTGTGAACGAGATTCTTTGAATTCCTTCAATTTACGGAGAATGACATTTCAAGCAAATACCTGGAGACTTGTCTGTGGTCCTCACTGGAAATGACAAGTTGAAAAATGGAAAGCTAAAATCCATCAGTTCCTCTGTTGGCTCTTCCCAAGGCTCTAAAATTGCAAAACAAATATAATTATATATATTTATACTACCTCTGAATTATTCATGACCAGTTCTGCTCAAAAGTAGTGTCAGAATAAGTTTTCCTCAACAGTTTTCCCCTCGAAGATCCAAAGCTCATCATTTCATTTATTTTCCCTCAGTGCATTTTGGAGGACAAAACATTATTCTGCTGCTATCTGAATCATAGTGCATTGTTTGATACTCAACCACAAGGCACGTTTCATTAAATAAATACAAAATAAATAAAATAAAACCTTCTGACAATGAGTTGCCAACATGCAAATATAATTATCTTCCTTTATTAAATTTATCAGATATCTGCCATAGAGCACAGTCCAATTTCCTGAAGGATCTTGCTAGCTGCACAATTTGATTTACTCCATTATTACATTAGCTATCTGATGGATGATGGGTAATATATAGTACATTAAAGCACTTCTCAAAAAAAAAAAAAAGTTCTGATTTGTACATTTTTTTATTTTATTTAATCTCTACAATAATCTTAACATAAATTAACTACATTAGTTACTATGAACTAATACAATACTTCTAAAGCATTCATTAATCTTAGTAAATGTCAACATTTACTAATTTACAAATTATCAATTACTTATTAAAATAAAAGAAAAATTGTGGTCACACTTTATTTAAGGGTCCAATTCTCATTATAACCATTTACTATGACTTTTGCCTCAATTAACTCCTTATTTGCTGCTTATTAATAGTTTATAAGGTAGTTGTTAAGTTTAGGGTATTGGTTAGGATTAGGGATGTCATGCATTATATGTACTTTATAAGCACTAATAAACAGCCAATATGTTAATAATAGACATGCTAATAAGCAACTAGTTATTGGTGTGAATTGGACCCTATACTAATGTGTTACCAAAATTGTACATTATCAGACTAAGTCAAACATTTACAATGAACAGTTGTATTCTGTCTTAACTAACATTAACAAAGATGAATAAATACTGCAATAAAGTTTGGCTCATTGTTAATGATGTTAGTTAATACATTAACTAATATTAAATAATGAAACTTTACTGAAATATCCCATCTAGTATCTCAACAGTCACACTTTAGACACCAATTCTCACTATTAACTAATTATTAACTACAGCTTTTGCGTCAGGAAACTCGTAAGGTAGTATAAAATAGTAAGGTAGTTGCTAAATTTAGGTATGTGGTGGGTTAATGGATCTAAAATATGGTCATGCAGAAATAATATGTGCTTTATAAATACTAATAAACAGCCAATATGTAAAATGCACGTCAATTAGCGGAGTTGGTCTCTCAGCTAAAGTGTTACCACCTCATTAATATTAATTAAATGAACAATTGAACAAAACAGAGATACAATGTAATAAAAATGTAAAAGAAAACAATGAATTATAATACAAACTGAAAAATGTTGTCTAATATTTCTACACACATAAATATTACATTACAAACAACCATTATTAAAATAAAAAAAAACGTTTTTCCTGTCATGCCAATGGTGGATAACGCCTCAGACTGCATATTTAATTGACACTAGTTATGTTTGTTAGTGAGAGTTAATAAGTGTTTGTGCCTGGTATTGCCTAAATTATGGGGACCAAATATCCCCATTATAATAATTTAATTATTTTTGACCATGAGGATAACAGCTTATGAATCATACAGAATTAAGAGGTTTGCAAATGTAAAAAAAGCCTGTAGTTTTGTGTGAAGGGATAGATAATACAGTTTTTACAGTAGAAAATCCATTGTCTATACAATGTGCCTATAAAATACACAGAAACCAGTGTGTGTGTGTGTGTGTGTGTGCGTGCATGTGTGTGTGTTTACCCACCGATCCACGGCCGGACCTCTACCACATGACTCCATTCACTCCACTGGCTGTGGTTGATCAGGGCGTCCTGAGCTCTGATCTGGATCTGATGAAGGTGACCCACTAGAGCGTCCATGATCTTTAGACTAGTGTTGTCCTCTGTCTCCAGCTGAGAAATCATCAACAGATACATCTACTTAACACAGCACAACACTGTAGAGACGGACTCAGATGACTCAAAGTACTGACACTGGCAAAACTCATTAACCATGTTTCAACTGATCTGTACTTGACAGGTTTTGGTGCATAATAGAGTCATTTTCATTGGATATGTCTCCTTAAGTGATAATGTCATTCATGAAAGTTTTTTTTACGTCATATAAATCTAATTTATTAATTCATCACATAGCATTAGTATTATTATTTGATAGTTTTTCTATTGATCTTTACAATCTTTACTTTTCACTTGAGGTGTTACCCCAAAAATAAATTAGTAACAATATTATAAAATATTATACATAATAAATGTCATGTAAATATACATGCATCTCAATAAATTAGATTGTTCTGGAAAAGTTCATTTATTTCATTAATTCATATCAAATTCTGAAACGTGTTTTAAATAAATTCAGTGCACACAGACTGAAGATGTTTAAGTCTTTGGTTCCGTTTATTGTGATGGGCTCCTTTTGCTTTAATTACTGCCTCTTTTTGGCGTGGCATGGAGGTGATCAGTTTGTGGCACTGCTGAAGTGGTGTGGAAGCCCAGGTTTCTTTGGCAGTGGCCTTCAGCTCATCTGCATTTTTCTGGTCTCTTGTTTCTCATTCTTCTCTTGACAATACCCCATAGATTCTCTCTGGGGTTCAGGTCTGGTGAGTTCGCTGGCCAGTCAAGCACACCAACACCATGGTTATTTAACCAACTTTTGGTGCTTTTGGCAGTGTGGGAAGGTGTCAAATCCTGCTGGAAAATGAAATCAGCATCTTCAACTAGCTGGTCAGCAGAAGGAAGCATGAAGTGCCCCAAAATTTCTTGGTAAATGGGTGCAGTGACTTTGGTTTTCAAAAAACACAATGGACTAACAACAGCAGATGACATTGCACCCCAAATCATCACAGACTGTGGAAACTTAACACTGTACTTCTCCGACCTTCCTCCAGACTCTAGGACCTTGGTTTCCAAATGAAATACAAAACTTGTTCTCATCTAAAAATGCAACAGTCCATTTCTTCTTCTCCTCAGCTCAGGTAAGAAGCCTCTGAAGATGCCTCCACTCAACTTTCTGTTAACATGCTTGGATACAGCACTCTGTGAACAGCAATCTTTGGCAATGAATGTGTGTGGCTTACCCTCCTTGTGAAGGGTGTCAATGATAGTCTTCTGGACAACTGTCAGATCAGCAGTCTTCCTCATGATTGTGTAGCATAGTGAACCAAACTGAGAGACCATTTTGAAGGCTCAGGAAACATTTGCAGGTATTTTGAGTTGATTAGCTGATTGGCATATCACCATATTCTAATTTGTAAAGAATTGTTGGTAGGTTTTTGTTAAATGTCAGCCAAAATCATCACAATTAAAGACTTTAAGGTGCCATATGCAAAAATTGAGGTAAAAATATCCATAACATGACCTAAACGCATCAAAAGAATGAGAAGAAATAAGGGCGATGATGTCATTTTAAAAAATGACAAGTTATAGTGCTGCAGAGATATCAACCTTAATTAGCATTAGCATTACTTGCCCCGGCCCGACAGGTGTCGTAATACCAGTTTTGTCATGGGAGGCGGTATGCGGGCAACATAACCACCAGCCAACCTGCAATACACGAATAACTCGCACGGCTTGTGGGCGTGTACCTGAACCTGATGTCAGTCGTGTGGAAAGTACAGCCCACTACTTCATTTCAGTTCAGGGAAGAGAGAGAAAGGATGACTGAAGCCCTTGGCAAGAGACCACCACCCGCTACAGGGAAACAACCGCGCTCGGAATCACAAATCAAATCCGATAAGAAAAGGAGCCGAACCAGAGTAAACATCGGCACTGCCTTTAATCGCTGGAGACAACTGATGGACCATAAAGAAATGAGGTTCGACTCCAAACTTGGTAAGTTAGATTCTGTTAGTATTTCGCTAGAAGTTTGTTTTATATGTTTGTGTATTTGTTTTCGGGAAGTTATAACATAGAAATGTATCGAAGGCTGTTCGATAAACGTGCTAATGTTAGCGATGGCTAACCATAGCTGCGTTTGATAATTAGCTAGCTATAACTTAACGTTACCCATTTTATTATATCATAACTAACCTGCTCTGTCTAGTCTGTTGGTCTCTGTGTCCTCTTTGCTTCGTGGTTTTTCTGTGCATGAAAAAATTTATGTGTGGCGTGAAAGCGTGTGAAAAGAGTCAATTGAGTGTGTCTCACGGTGAATGCTTGAGAGTTGGCAGCTCTGGTTACGTTGGTTGGCGCTAGCTTTGATCAGCTGTCTGATGTTGACCAATGATGTTGACAGAATGCTGTCTGTCAAATTAATTTAATTCAAATAATGTGTATATACACAACTCAAAATGTAATATGAACAAAACAAATAGGAACATATTGACTGGTAAAGGTGAAGGGGAGTAGCTTGAAGATGTCATGTTTCAAAATCACTTGACATCACCCAACGTTCCTCTGGAGGAAAAACGTCCTCTTAGGCTTCGGCTATGGCTGTAGTGTTGTTGTGAAGGTAGGGGCGGAGCATAGAAACTATGCTGTTTCTCGTTTGTTACTCTAGAGTAGACCAATTCACTTTATTGAGGCATACTGCCCCCATCTGGTATGGAATGTGGAGACTTGATTTTTTTTGCCAAACATTACAGATGGCACCTTTAAACTACTCCAGTCTGTGTGCACTGAATTTATTTAATAAATAAGTGAACTTTTCCATGACTAATTTATTGAGATGCACCTGTATATAATACATTTTAAAATATATATGTATTTTCAGCATCATTACTCCAGTCTTCAGTATCACATGATATCATCAGAAATTATTCTAATATGCTATTTACGGCTCAAGAAACATTTCTGATTATTATCAATGTTGAAAACAGATTTACTGCTTCATATTTTTTGTTGCAATCATAACACACACACATTTTTTTTTTAGTTTCTATGATTAACCTTAAATGTCTTTTCTGTCATTTTTTTAACCATGGTATGTTTCATTGCTGAATAAAGTACTAATTTCTTAACACACACACACACTTTTGGAACAATGTAACAGCAGTTTTGCTTTTCATGCATTTTATTATATCAACAACAACAAAAAAAAGTTTATACCTTGCTTCCTTTTTAATTGTCAGATAAAGCAAAAACAACCCTTACAGTGCCACACACACACACACACACAGATCTGGAGACAGCCAACATCTGGTTGTCTGATGAAAGGCCAAGCAGCCTGGTGAAAGCAGATAAGATCAGCCCATGCAGAGATGACTGTGGGGCTCTGAGATAAGACTGTGTGTGAGTGTGTGTGTGTGTGTGTGTGTGTGAGTACAGAGAGGGCTGGACTACAGGACTGTTTATTGAAGACTCATATGATATGAGGGCTGCATGTTGGTTGTAAACCAAGAAAATGTCATTTTCCTCATACAATGAAAGTCAAAGGGGATCCAGTGTTGTTTTGGACCACAATGAATTTCATTATATTGACAAAAAAATATTTGGCCCTGTAATACACCCGGCACAATGCGACACAAGGTGCAGCGCAAGTGTGTTTGCTAGTTTAAAGTCCATTCACATTTTCCCATCCAGCGCCACATCGTTTAATTAGAAAATGCATTTGTGCCCATTTGTGCGACCATGGGCGTGCTGGTCTAAAAAAGAGGCAGACGCACGGCTAGCGCAATGCTATTTTAAGGAGCTGAAAATAGATTGTGTCATAGACCAACTCAAACCTGGTCTAAAGTCTGGTGCAATGTTTCTTTCTTTGTTATTTAAAGAGCGTGTTAGTATAGGCGAGTCCACAACGCACGTACACGCTGCTTATTAAACACAGGGACGCACAGCAGCACACAAACATGCCAAATACTGAAAAAAAATGCAATGTATAAGAATGTTTTGTAGGCTAATTATATATATATATATATATATATGCCTACTTGTCATAATGGATAGTCATCGCATGTATCAGAATCTATTTGCTCGCACAGCTCCGTTTCATCTCGGAGACTCTCTTACCACTAGGCCACATAAGTACCTGTAAGTGCATTGTATGTACCTATAAATGTATTGTGCGTAAATGATGACAGAACATAATTATTCAGAATATAAAGGGATGATTGACACAAAAATATATCACAATCAATCTAATTGATAAGTGATGATTGAGGCTGATTGTATAAGGTTCTTACTGTCGACCAGTAGCTGGAGCCGATCGGCCGGTAACGCAGTGAGAAGGTTAAGGGAAAAGCGGGCATGATTTCAACCGTCCAGGATGAAGGATAACTCCACTGGACCAGTAACTGAGTGGGCTGACCTTCCACCTGAAGAACTTGGACGTCCTCGGGAGGATCCGGCTTCACTGAAAACACACATTCACAGACATGCATTCTTATTACATGAACAGAACAAAAGATTCAAACGCTACTCTAAAAGAGCTGAGGAAAGCTTTAAAGAAAGCCTTTTAAAAGTCAAGAATACTTGTTGAGGTGTGGGGTTGGACATGTGTGAATACATTTCAAAATGATCTTATAATATAAATCAAAATACGTCAAAGGATTCAATGCATTTGCTAAGAGTATAAAGGCAAACTCACAGAGTTCATGAATGTCTATCTGGACGATGGTGGAGTTGGATCCCAGAGGGTTGATTTCGGTGATGTTCACCAGGAACTTTGAGGTCCATAACGGTGGGTTAGTAATTATACACTCATTCAACCCAATGTGCTTCTGCTCGCAGTCGTCCACCTGCCTGCCTTTATTAACACTACAGAAAACAGCAGGACAGTGAAGGAAGGAAGGACATTAACAAACAAAAAAATAAATATTAGTAGTAGTGGTAGTAGTATTCAGGAATGGAGATGAGAGTGCACCTGTAGGAGGTCCTGTATGACGTGGGCAGGTGTGTTGTCTTAGTTTGTACCCAGGAGCAGTAGATGTTCATATGACTCGGCATACGACAAGAAATTCGGACAAAATGAGGCGGATCTAAAAGAAGAAGACGACACTAAATGTCTCAAGAGATAACTTCAGACATAAATACACTTTATCTGTGAACACCCAAGCTGACAGAGTGCACAAGACAGCTGTTTAACTCAAGCGCTGCCTTCAAGAACATGTGGGAATGTGATACGCTAGACTAAACTCACATACACACTAGAAGCAGCAATCTCAACCCTTCCTATCAGGAAACTGTGGAGCTGTGATGCAGCGACTTCCTGTCAGAGGAAGTGCCCTGAGTTAAACAGAAAGGGCGTACAACTGCACACTTTCTAAATCTCCCAGGGCACAAAGGCCTTCCTTTTTACTAGAACATTTCCAGCAGCATTTCAGAGGAACTATGAGACATGTACAATTACAGATTACAATATTTCTGTTGTCAATGTCAATACCACTGTCCATGAGTCTACTAGCGTCTTTAAAACTAAATGATTTAAACAATACTTTAACGTACAAATGTAATTTGACATTAAACACTGTTCTATAGAAGCACCTTTTTAGCAACTTCTTGCATGTATGATCTGAGATTACAATTCCAATGAGTCACGAGCATGATTCAAAGTTTATCAGATCCATTATGTGTATGTTGCTACAACACTTTCGTTGGTTTAAGCCAGCAATGTTCTTAAAATGCCATTTTCAATCAGAAGCAATGGAACAGAGTCGTGGTAGATGCCATGTTAAATTCAAAGTTAATGAAAACAAGGCTGTGAGGGATAAACATATAGTCTGTTCAATTTGTTGCACGGAAGGAATGTCCTGCTTTGATACAACTTAAGGTCAGTCAAGAAAACTTGTACGAAAAATATTGACTGACAGAAAAAGCATATAGGTTTGCACTTCAATAAAAAAGTATACATAAAAAAATAAAATAAAAGCATTAGCGTAGGTATATAAGCATTATTAAAAGTAGAAATAAAAACATGAACAAAAAACAAATAATATTTTAAATTAAAGCAATAATTTAAAACATTAAATCGTAATATAAATAAAAGCATACATAAATAAAACAATATACTAATAACAATACAAACTTAATTAAAAACGTAAAAATAAATAAAAGCATAAATTCAAGCATTAATAAATAAATGCAAGCATGAACAAAAGCATACTTTAATGAGAGAATAAATAAATAAAAGCATACTTAAAAACTTAAAATTAAAATAAACCAAAATCACGAAAGAAAGAAAGGTATTTTGGTATTAGTATTGGATGCCAAGGCACAAGGTACAATACATCTATCCATTGGGGCCTAGTTTTCATTAACATTAAATTAAATATGGCATCTACCCTAAGCCAATTCCTTAAACCCTTATTCCCAATTATTTCATCAAATGAATCACATTGTGAGTCAAAACATGAAACAAAGGACTTTTGTATCGTTGAAGCTGACTTACAGCCCAGGCGTAGTTTGATGGAGTGCAGTAAAGTTCCTCGTTCATCATGGCAGCTGTAGTTGCCTTCCATCGAGTGTGTGGTGTTCAGTAGCGTAAGCGAGCCCTGGTGTATCTGCCACAGCGGTACTGAGCTCCCATTGAACCGCCATTCCACTGGAGACCTGTCGAACCCATCCAAAACTCAGAGTCAACAACAACCTTCACCTGCTTTCCCCGCAAACCTGCTCTAATCAAAGACAGGTCCACAAAATAACCGCTATCAATGTCAACTGGACCTGCATATTATTTTACTCATTCGTGGGTTGTGCAAATCTTGTTTTTGGCACTGGGATTCTCTTGGACAGTGTCTTTATTGGCAGGAAATACACATTTATATGAGACTGGGGAATCAAGCCCCTCTACAGTAAATAGCCTCGATGTGTCCAAACCCAATAAGGACTGGCCCGTGCCCCTGCAGAGGGTGGTTAAGCACACTATTATCGCTCCTTACAGGAAAGCTTAGCTCTGGAGTCTAATGGAGCTTAATATAGACAGGAGAACGTACCCGCCGTGAGCACCTCCGCATGTGAGCGTGACCCTGGAGCCCAGTCCACCGAACTGGACGTCTGAAACTGAAAGCAGGAGACATGAGAGCTGTGCTATTCCAGAAGTGACAAGAGACATTTCATCAAGTGATACGTTATCAAGAAGCCAACGCTGTTGAGATGTCAGGGGAGCACTGGACATTTATACAAAACCCCTTTTCACATGTACATTTTTTTTTTTTTTTTTTTTTTTTTTTTTTTTGCTGTTTTGCATGTTATAAGAATATTGTTGTAGTCTGAGAAAAATAATTATTTTATTAAGTAATTATACAGTTTGGATATGCATATACCACAAAGATTGCCATGCATGGGATGAAATTAGACTTAAAATGATTAATAGATGTACTACAATCTATTTCATACATGTATCTTACGAACCACAAACACATCCCTTTCAATTTGATTCAGGATTAAATGATTGTGCAGCGATTTGTAGCCTACATGTTTGCGAATAAAAATGTTCTGTTCTGCATTAATATGTCATAAATTGCTCATGCAAAAAGCAATCCATGCATATGTGGATCGGGTGATGGGTACATCTAGTTCGAGTCAATCTTTGTCGGTTCATTTGGATTTTGAGAATTCATTTTCGCAGTTTCCAGCATTTCACGTCCCACACACACACACACAACTACTAACGGGGGCCCAGTGCAATTCATTAATGTGTTCACGATTTGAAAAAAATTGTGAATGTGTGTCACCTACCATTCCTAGAAATTATTTAATAACAAACTATGATATATTTGTAGGAAAAAAAAAAAACATCTCACAGTGGCATTTAGCCTTTTATTATCAATAATTTCAATAAACCCTTCCCTTTACAGAACGAAAAAAAAAAAAGTCTGATTTCCAATCTGAAAGACTCATCCCATTCACTCTAATTACTTAAAATCTGCTTCATTCGTTCTTCATAATAAGGCTTGCAGAGATTCTATAGCAAGATTTAAGGTGTTTACATTACTGTACGTTTCTGCATAGTCAGATTTCAGTATTTATATCAGATATTACTGCCAAGAGTTAAACAAAGAGCAGACACACACACACAGAGTGGCGTCGATCCAGTGGCCAGGGTTTAACTGCACTCATGAAACTCTTGTGCTCAATGTCGTCTTTCAGATAATATTGGCAAAAGTATATTATTTGAAATCCCACCATATTTCTCAAATTTCTCCCTCTCTGGCCAGCGAAATCGCAGCCAAACACACACAGACCAGAGCTGCATGCATTAATTGAGCAATCCATATGTGGGGCAATGAAGAACTGGGGACTTTAAACAGAGATGTTTATTGTTCCACAAAACAAAGCCATGGCTATGTTCCCGGTGTGCATTAAAATCAAATTTTCACATGATAAAACTTCGTGGTATCTGCTCTAGTTGTTCTGTATAATACCATCCTGCTTTGTCAACAAAGGAACGCTACAAAGACTGTTGACGAGAGCCATATGCTTGAACACAAATCCAAATACTAACAGCAACAAAATGTGAATGCTAACGTGGCCAGCTATCGTGAAGTTATCAATCACAGGAATAAACAACATTTTAAACTGTTAAAATAAAAAAATAGTTATTTTAAATGTTAATATTATTTCACAATGCTAGCATTTTACTGTATTTTGGTCAAATAAATCCAATCTTTCAGAGTATATACGTTGTTTTCCCAGAAAAAAAATCTGATGAAACAGGGTTTATATCAAAGACTTTAGATAAACTTTTGAAAGTGTGAACGTCACAATGCAACGTTAAAATCTGAAAACTTTTTAAAGCATGATTGTCACAATGCAACGTTAAAATCTGAAAGTCACATGAGAGGAGACAATTTCTGCCATCGTGCTATTACTGCTTCATGCGATAAACCCCTCCTCTTGTTTTCTTGCCTCTAAATCAGAATTAATAAACAAAGTATTGGGATGACTCATTAAGTAAACAACTCACACGTTAGGGGGGTGTTTACTACCTGTTTTGGCTGTTCATTTACATGACAACAGCATTTTGTCAAACCGAAATTGCAAACTTTTGAAAACGGATTTCAAAGTGAAATTGTTTTGAAAAAAATGCAGGCATGAAGTGATTCTTTACAAAGTGACATTGCCACCTACTGGCCTGGCTTGAATAATACAGATTTTTAGTAGTTTTTTTAAATTCATGCGAACAACGATCGTTTTGACAATGTTGTCATCTACTGCATATGCAAAACCTTTCATAAACGCAAAGGAAAAACTTTTTTTAGTACATTGGTTGTTGTCAACGCACCCTTAGATGTCACCATTTTGTCATTTCAAAATAAAACTTGTAATGGCCTGAATCAATCAGCTTGGTGAATTTTGTGACTAGTGTTCACCAAGCATTGATGTCAGAAAATAATTTGACTATAAAAACAAACAGCTTAACATAAGTTCACAAATAAGATATATTGTTTAAATTGTAAAGTTTAAATTGTTCCTGCCTTGAGTACTAATACTTAAAACACTTGCAACAACTTAATGAGATACTTGGTTTTAATAAATAGAACCCTAATTACATTGTTAACATAAAAAATAAAATAAAAATCTTTTGAGAGAATGTGACCGCTTTACGTGTAAATGGGACATGAATTTGCATATTAATTTACATACTGAAACACACACACACTAACTTTCATATTTTTAGGCCTTCTCAAAAGTGAGCTTTTTACCTACTTGTGCAATGTAGCAATACAATGGCTAAATATTTTCATCCTGCTTTCTCTAAACAGAGACATGCTACAAAGACTTCTGACGAGTTCCATATGCTGAACGCAAATTCACATACTAGCAACAGCAACATTTAAATGCTAATGTGGTTGGCTGTCCTGAAGCACTTTGGCCCAAATAAAAGCAGATTGTACCTTCATTGGTCCATATCTCTGACTGGACGTGGTCAGAGAAGAGGATGATGATTCCAGTGACTATTAGATCGCCAAGGCATGACACTAAACCAGGCATCTGTAAGGGAGAATAAAACAAGAGTTACTCAAGGGGAAGTGCCATTTTAAGAGTTAATGGGTATCATTCTGTGTAAATGGTTCACCTGCTTAGCAACCAGCCAAGTTGTGAAACAACATGACAATTAGCCACTCTAATTTGGATATAGGCAAACAAGACACCATGGCAATATGTGCATGACCGTTGGAGATTTCCGTATAAACAACACAGAGACTCAACATCTCCACAAAATGGTGTTCGCATGAATGATAGCTGATTTGAACAGCTCTGACGAAGTCTGGGAAGTTGTTTTGCAAGTCCATTCACATTCATTAATTGCTGAGGACATTCTGGGTAATGACGTCAATTGAAAAAGGTCCGCTATCTGAAATACGGCCTCGGGGAGCCTTGAATCAACAGACTGTAAACATTTTAAACAAATACTGTAACTGACAGGATACATCTGTCATTCATGTGGTTGGGATTTGCCTGGCAGGCATCGGTTTATGGCAAACGGATGCGTCTAAAACCTGAGGAAATGCAGGAAACATCTTCACAATCCTAGAGCTGAAGTCACTAAACCACACAAAAAGACTCAGGAGAGTTCATTAATTCATTAACACCGGAAAAGTATTGCCAAATTAAAGTGATAAAAAGAAAGTGAAAGTTATGACCATTTAAGTAACTGAATCACAAGCCTTGATCTTCTTTACAAGTAGGTTCCATTAATTGACAATATATATATTATATTAGTCATCATGAACTAACACAATTATTCTAAAGCATTTATTATTATAACATTTATTAATGAATTATTACAATCAGTTGTATCTATTAATATTGTATAATGGAGCTAACATGAGCAAAAAGTTTACAGTTGTATATTTATAAGCAAAACTAGCAAAGATTAACCAAATGAGAAAAGTTTGGGAACAAACTTTGAAATTGGCTTGAGAATGCCAAGGCTGAAAGTTTGCAGAGTAGTTTTAGATAGATAGATTAGATAGATTTTAGGGGTGGGACGGTTCGCTAAAAAAAAAAAAAAAAAAAAAAAAACATCCGGTTCTCCACACACGGTTCAGAAGCGTGCAAACCCGCGCCTCAGAATGCGTGCAAATATCAAGCTCTCTCTGAAGTATTGTGTTTAAAAGGGCAAATTCACACAAAACATATGTCAAAATGCCCGTCTTGGTAAGTATCCTACAGCAGACATAGCGGGCTGAATGTAGGCCTACTGTATCAGTGCACTGATCAGTACATTCTCTTAAAGTGACAGTCTTTATATTATTAATCGAATAGCAACAACATTTTTATTTGAAAGTATAGTTTATCCACATAAGGAACTGTACCAAGCGGTAACTCTAAAACCGTGAAGCAAACCGAACCGTGAAAAAGCTGAACCATGCCACCTCTAATAGATACTGACCGAATGTTGATAACATGATTTAGCAAATTGTTAATATGAAATTACTATGTTGCTAGTATGTATCTAGCATGACTAGCATGTTGTTAGCATGTTTCTAGCATAATTAGTGTTTGCTAACATGTTTTAAGCTGATTATTAGCATGTAAACATGTTGCTAGCATGTTTTAACATGAATAACCTGTTAGAACATTGCTTGCATGTTTCCAGCATGATTACCATGTTGCTAGCATATTTATAGCATGAATAGCATGCTGCTAGCACTGTTTGCATGTTTTACCATAATATAACATATTTCTAACATGAATTCAATAATCCAATGCGTTTTTTCCTTATTTGGTCTTTTTCCTTTTCTTGTTTAGTTAATTGATTACTCCCCACCTGTTTCTGTTCTTCTAATTACTTTCGTAGTGTTTTCGAAATCCTTTCTGTTTAGTTCTGGTTTGTCGGTTGGTAAAGTAGCATTGTGTGAAGTATCTTAGCGTGAAGCAAATCTTAGTTATGTGTTTGTTTTTCGTCGTTATCATCATTAAAACCTCCCTTATTGGATTTTCCTTCGGCTCCCTCCCTGTAATACGACATGTTACAGAACGACCGAACAAAACAGAAAATGCAGGCTGAGGGGGAACTGAGGTGTTTGAGGCAGAGCGGTCAGAGGTTGGAGCGATATGTAGAGGATGTCCTCGAGCTCGCAAACCGGATGAGTCATCACGACTCATTCCTGAGTGCTTGTTTTTTGCTGGGGCTGGATAGGACACAATCCTTGGCAAGCCATATTTATATTAAACCGCCTTCTCCTCCTGATCACCTACCATCACCAGTCCCCAGCTTAAGTATCTTGGATACATCTTTACCTCCTGATTTCTCCGCACCCATCCTCTCCCCAGATTTCCCTCTAAAACACTTCCCTGAACCTCCTTCACCCACTATGTCTCCTGTGTCTCCGCTGGTTCTGCCCAGCATAGAATCCCCTGAGTCTCCGCTGGTTCCGCCCAGCATAGAATCCCCTGAGTCTCCGTTCGGTTGTCTAGTGTTACAGCTCGGGACGAGCCTTCCGGGAGGGGGGAGTAATGTCACAGTCATGGACTTCCGTTCTACTGGTTCTTTTGAGTTTTTTCCTTATTTGGTCACTTTCCTTTTCTTGTTGAGTTGATTGATTACTCCCCACCTGTGTCCGTTCTTCTAATTACTTTCCTTTTGTTTTACAAACCCTTTCTGTTTAGTTCTGGTTTGTCGGTCGTCAAGTAGCATAGTGTGTAGTATCTTGGCATAAAGCAAATCTTGAGTTTTGTATGTGTTTGTTTTTGACCATTATCATCAATAAAACCTCCTTTATTGGATTTTCATTTGGCTCACTTCTCCTGAAGATAGGATGTGTTACAATTGCACATTCTTTGGCTTTGAAAGAACATTTGCTCAATTATCGTACTGCAAGATCCTCATATGTTTCTTTTACTATTAAGCATTCCATGTGCAGGCCCAAATCTCTGTTTGCTATGGTTAACAAACTCACTAACCCTCCTCAACATATCTGTGGCTCTGAGGTGATTGTGAATGACTATTGAATATTTTTCTCAGATAAAGTTAATCACTGAATCTATTTCCAATGACACCCCTCATACAACTGACTCAAATGTTAACTTGCTGTCAGCTGACTAGGCTAACTCAACATGCTCTCTTTCTGCTTTTTATCTCACTACTTCTGCTGACATAAGTGATCTAATTGTAAAGTCAAATTCTACATCCTGCCAGATTGATCCTACACATACTGTTTTGCTTAAAATGTGTGTTCCTGAGGTTGAACCTTACATAACACATATGATTAACAGTAGTTTAGCATCTGCCCTTGTTCCAGCAGAATAAAAAATGGCTGTGGTGACCCCCATACTTAAAAAAAAAAAAAAAAAAAATCTCTTGACCATCTAGACATGAACAATTATATTATATCTCAAATTTACCATTCTTAAGTAAAATTCTAGGAAAAATTTGAAATGCTCTTCTTCGTGTGATTAATGACATTCTTCTGTCTATGGATTCTGGGTTAATAATCTTCTTGATTCTTCTAAATCTAAGCTCTGCATTTGACACAGTCTTTCATTAAAAATACTAATCTCTCGTCTTTCCGTTATCGGTATCACTGGTTTAGCACTTTCCTGGCTCATTTCCTACATCAGCGATAGAAAATATGAACTCACCATTAGGGCTGCACGATGTGTCGTTTAAGCATCGATATCGCAATGTACGAATCCACGATAGTCACATCGCAGGATGTGCGATGTAGGCTGTCGTAGTTTATCTGTAATTCATTAACTGTACAGGCCAGCTGCTCCCCGGCCCTTGATGAATGTGATTCGCGGATTAATTGCACAGCTTAACCATCATAGAGTGAAAGTTTATAATTGACAGGACTGAAAAACACATGCAAGTTTAACAGGGCAGAGAGATAGAGCGCGCGAGAGAGACAGAGAGAGAGCGAGAGAGAGACAGAGAGAGAGAGACAGAGAGAGACAGAGAATTTTGAATTTTTAACATCACTTTATTTTGCCTTCTTCAAATGGCAATTAATACAGATACAAAACATTTAAAAAATACACGCATTAAACAAAGTTTTCAGAAAAAGATAAAATTTCTCCATTCACAGTACATATTTTCCCATTTAAGCTCCAAATCTCTTTAAAACCTTCAACATTATCCATTAATCTATAATAATTAAATTCTAAATGTATCCTAGCTCTTGTTATACATTTAAAAAAAACAAGAACATCAATATTATTATTTTGTTCTATTTTTCTTTTTCTTGTTGCATAAATTGTTAATTTAGCTTGTCCTAATAGAACATTTAAGATTTTACTAATATCCCTCTTATTTTTCCCAATTTTCACTCCAAAAATTAAACAAACATCAGAGAACATTTCTCCAAACAAATTAAACAATTCTTTCAATAAAACAAATAAAGGCAACAATCGTTTGCACCTAAGAAAACAATGAAAAATAGTTTCTCTACAATTACAAAAAGGACAGGTATCAGTAATTTCAGAATTTATAATAGCCACAAAAGCATTTACTGCAATAGTACCATGCAGTATTCTCCACTGAATATCTCCAACCTTTTTGGTCAATGGTGGCTTATAAATTGCTTCCCATACTGGCATTATCTCATCTTTTACATCCAGATATTTCCTCCATGGTGTGTCAATCCTATTTTTTAATTTTCCTTTATTCAGCACCTTAACACAAAAGGAATAAATACTTTTCCCTCCTACAGAATTAAAAACAGTAAAACGAACATCATTTTTGAAAAACCCTGATAGATCTTGAAAGTCCTCTTCATCCATTCTCGGTCTCACTCCCATACTCGGAAAGAGATCAGTAGACTCAGGCAATTCACATCTTTCCATCCAATTTTTAAGTCTTAATTTTTCTTCTTCAGTTAATAAGTCCCGAAAGCCTTGTAAAAACTGTCCAACTTTTCGAGAAGAATGAATACCAAGTCTTTCTGCCACCGCCTCCACATTATTCAAATTCGGACCTGCTAACTTTGTCAGATGTTTCATTTTCACCACTCCAGCTTTAATAAAAGCATCATTCATACCCGGAAATTCATCTTTTTTTAAAAAACATTCGTGACCCATACACAATTGTTTCTTCTAATAACCAAAATAATGATGATTTTTTTTGTAAACAATCTTCTCTTTTCTACAACACTCCATGCTCTAAACACACTACAATAGAAAGAAAAAAATCCTCTCACATTCAAAAAAGTGGTATCCAGAAGAAAAATTGTTTGTCTCAAACCTAAATTTCCAACCTCTTTTAAAATTCGCCCAGCTAACACTCGACATGGAGTTTCCAAATACCCGTATAATAATTTCTGCACAAATTGTATTCTAAAAGCAACTTTCCTACTTACAAAATGAATCGAACCTTGACCTCCAAACTCTCTTGATAAAAATAAGACACACTGCGGTATCCAATGCATTTGATCCCAAAAAAAATCAACAAGCATTCTTTGTATTTTCATTAACAAATCAATTGGAGGTTCTAAAATTGCTAATTTGTGCCACAACACAGAAGCTATTCAATTATTAATAATTAATACTCTACCTCTATAAGAAAAACATGAGTGGAGCCATTTCCATTTTTTTAATCTTCCTTCCACCATTTCTAAAATTCCATTCCAATTCTCTTTTTCTATGGACTCATTCCCCAAATGAACACCTAAATATCTAAAACCCCCACGAGTCCAGCTTATACCACCTGGCAATTTAGGTTTTTCTTCCCTCCAATCTCCTACTAATAAACCTGAACTCTTTTTCCAATTAATCTTAGCAGATGAAATTATGCCAAATTCATCTACTATTGAAGATATTTTATTAACATAATCTTGGTTTCTAATAAAAACAACAATATAGTCTGCATATGCTGAAGTACACACAGGTATAGCATTATCATCAATTGTTAAACCTACCAATTCATTACGAAATCTGTTCAACAAAGGTTCAATAGCTAATGTGTATAACATGCCCGATAAGGAGCAACCTTGTCTTATCCC
This sequence comes from Carassius auratus, assembly GCF_003368295.1. Taxonomy (NCBI): domain Eukaryota; kingdom Metazoa; phylum Chordata; class Actinopteri; order Cypriniformes; family Cyprinidae; genus Carassius; species Carassius auratus. The sequence continues at coordinate 3,817,677 of NC_039252.1, forward strand.
TCGATTTACCTTAAAAGATGCACTTAAGCCACCATTGACCTTCAGAACACTCTCAATACCTCCATAAAGGGCTTTTACCATATTTAAAAAAACTGAAGAAAAATGAAAAGCCTCCATTGTACTCCACAAATATTTGTGCTCCACTCGATCAAAAGCCCTCTCTTGATCCATTGAAAAAAGACCAAATTTAAAACCAAACAATTCAGAAGTGTGAAGTAAATCTCTTATAAAAGATATATTATCAAAAATTGATCTGCCTGGAACACAATAGGACTGATCACTATGTATCACAAATTCCATTGCCTTCTTCAACCTATTTGCCAATGTTTTAGATAATGCCTTGTAGTCTGCACATAACAAAGCAACAGGTCTCCAGTTTGTTATATCTCTTAAATCCCCTTTTTTTGGTAGCAACGTCAACACTGCTCTTCTGCAGCTCAACGGGAGCTGCTCTTCAGCAAAACTCCCATTAAACACTGCTAACATATCTGATCCCATTATGCTCCAAAATGTTTTATAAAATTCTATGGGGATTCCATCAAGTCCTGGAGCTTTACCATTTGCCATACTCATCAAAGCTGAGTAAACTTCAGGCAATGACAATGGTTGCTCAAGTACAGCATTTATTTCAGCTGACACGTGTGGAAGACCTTCAAAAAACTTATGTGTGACATTCATTTCTTCTTTATATTCAGAGGCATATAATGCTGAATAAAAATCCACAGTTCTCTTCCGTATTTCAGAAGGCTCTGTCAAATCATTCCCACCATCATCCCACAATGAATGAATTAATCTGCTTTGTCCGTTTTTTTTCTCAAGACCAAAAAAATAACTTGTTGGTGCATCCATCTCGTTAAAATGTAAAAAAAAAACGTGATCTCACTAGTGATCCTTGTCCCCTAATTCCAAGCAGCTCAGTTAAAACATCTTTTTTCTTTTTTATAGACTGCAAAAGGCTTTGATCTTGAGTTGATTCACTTAAAATCTGAAGGTTTATTATATCAGATTCAACATCTTCAATCAACTTAACAATATTTTTTAGAGGCATTAAGAGTGTACTGTTTACAAAATTGTTGAATATTAACTTTGCCCACATCCCACCACTGTTGAATGGATTCAAAATGATTTAAATTCATTTTCCACTGTTCCCAAAAGAACATAAAACCTTTTTTAAAACAATTATCATTTAACAACGAAACATTAAAATGCCAGTATGCACTTCTTACTTTAAGAGAATTAATAAAAACCACTCCACATACCAATCCATGATCTGAAAAACTAACTGGAGTGATAACACATGATTTAAAAATCTGTGAATGATGCTTATAACAATATATTCTATCAATCCTAGCCATAGAAATAAAATTTTCCTTATAATGGGCCCAGGAGTACTGTCTAAAATCTCCATGCATTTCAAGCCATACATCTGTTAAATCAAATGTTTCCACAATTCTTAAAAGTTTATTTCTTGAAGCCATATGTGGTTCAACATGATTTCGGTCCAAATTATTAATCGTACAATTAAAATCTCCAGCTAAAAAAAGAAAATCTGAATCACATCCTTCCAATGTACTAGCCAATTTTTCTAAAAACAACATTCTTTCTTTTGCAAAAACAGGAGCATATACATTGATCAGAATTATAGTTTTTCTTTCATATTTTGCAGTAACTTTAATTAATCTTCCAGCAATAACTTCATCTACCTCATAAGATAACAGTGCAAAAGATCTTGAAAAAAGAATGGCTACACCAGCATTAGTGGAGCTTTTATGACTCATTATAACAGTCCCATTCCATTCTCTTTGCCAATCAATTTCATTTTCTTTACATGAGTGGGTTTCCTGTATGAAAGATATATCAATATTTTTTAATTTGACTAATTCATAAAAATAATTTATTTTCTTTACATCACGTGCTCCATTTAAATTTAGTGAGGAAATCTTGAACTCAGCCATAAAAAGAAGTGTTATGACTACTAAGACAAACTTCACTCCAAAGCAAATCCATCTATTGTTGTGATCCTTCCAACTCATCTTTTTGCATTTGTGTTCTTGTCTTTTGTACTAATTTCTTAAGACGATAAATTTCAGTCTCAGCAAGACCATCTCCTCCCACATTTTTCATCACCTCCCTTGCAGATTCAATAAAATTAGCTAGATCTGGAAAAAAAGTCATCAACAACCACATTTCTTATTTCTTTTGTTACCTGTTAAAAACTGCGAAACTTATCCAAATCGTACCTCTCCGCCTTTCTTACATTTATTTTTGCTTGAGTAGAGATTCCTTTTTCACTATCAGATTCTGATGAATATTCTGTCTCACTGCCAGCATCAGTTTTACTCATATCCTTCATCTCAGTTTTTTCTTTGACATGACCCTTCTTTAAATTCTTCTCACTCTGTCCACTACTTGTTGCTTTACGCTTTGTAGCTGGCAATTTAAAAGTTTGTTCAGCTGTTTCCATTAATTCTTGCCCTGAAACAATGACTTCAAACTCTTTTACCATTTTTTCTCTAGCTTCGTCTTCTTTTTCTTGTGCATTAGATTCTACGTTATTCTCAATTCTGCTTTCATTATGCTGATTTTCAGGCACTTCGATTTCAGTTGTTGTATTGCTACTCTGAGTTTCTATCAAGACTGACTCTTTTTCTCTTTCCTTTTCAGGACAACCTCTCGCCAAATGTCCTTCAGTTTTACAAATGAAACACTTCATTGTTTCAGTTGTAGCAAAGATTACGTAATCGAACCCGTCAATCTTAAACTTGAACGAAACATTCAACTCATCAACTCCTTGTTTTAACACCATGAACGCTTGTCGTCTGAATGATACAACATGCTTCAACAGCGGTGATTTACATCCTACCGGAATTTTTTTAATTGCCGAGACAAATTGTCCATAACGCGACAATTCGCGTTCTAAAACGTCATCTTTGATGAATGGCGGTACATTTGACAAAAGTATCTTCTTTGCCGTATTTACGAGGGGAAAAACCGGAGTATATGCATTTTTCACAACAATACCTTGTTCAACGATCTTATTCACCTTATCTACTGAATCCAAGAAAAGAACCATCGCGCTATTCATTCTAGAAGCTGATCTTATACATTCATGCCCGATCACCTGTCCAACCGCAAGACTGCACTCTTCCACAGAACAGTCACTCCCGACCGGCACTTTAATTCCATGACGTCGGGTCAGCTGTTCTAACCCTACTCCCTCCTTCACACCGGCCATAATGGCCAGTATCAAAAAATTAACTACTCCTCTAACCCTTACACTTTTACCATATAAATAAATAAATAAGTAAATAAAAAAAAAGTCAAAACAAACCGTGAAAGTTGGGAAAACACACAGTCGCTCTCACAGCCACGCTCCACTCGCTCCACAAACGCCCACGCATGCGCACGAGAGAGAGAGAGAGAGAGAGAGAGCCGTCTTCAAACAACACCAACGCTGTCTTGCTCTCTCTCCCTCGCGCATATTAATCAATTGACACAATGGTGTCGATGTTTAAATCATTTAAAATGAGAATGTAAGTGTGCTCACCCCATTTTTGTTCGTAAGAAAAAATATCGCAATATATATCGCAGAAAACTTAAATATCGCAATGTCATTTTTTACCAATATCGTGCAGCCCTACTCACCATACAAGGGTATAAAAATGTCCAGTCTCAAAGGGTGTTCCTCAAGGTACAGTTCTTTGCCCACTTCCATTAATCATTTACATAACCCTAACCCTAACCCAATTTCATTGCTATGCTGATGAAATTCAAATGTACCTACTCACCAGCTCTGATAGGCCATCGTTGCCTGACTCACCTACTGCATGCATCAGGGATATCAAGTAATGGATGCATTTGAATTTCCTAAAACTAAATAATAACAAAATGGAAATTCGAATTATTGGCTCTGTTACATCAATCAGAAGGTTGGACCTGTCCTTTGAAATTGATGGGGTTCATGTTAAGCCTTCTTCATCAGTCTGTAATCTTGGTGTCTTATTTGACTTATCGCTATCTTTTGCCTCTCACATTTCTTCTGTTATTAAAACTTATTTTTTCCATCTTCGTAATATCGCACGTCTTCGATCTTCTCTAACTCTAGCTGATACTGAAGTCTTAATTCATGCATTAATCACTTCATGTCAGGATTATTGCAATGCTCTATTTCTTGGTCTGCCTAAAAAAGTTATTGCAAGGTTACAGTATGTTCAAAACTCAGCCGCAAGAGTTCTCACCTCTACCAGGCGTTCTGTTCACATTACTCCTCTACTGCTTGATTTTCTTTTGCTACCTGTGGCATTACATATCCACTTTAAGATATTTCTTCTAACATTTAAGGAATTAAATGGTCTTGCACCTCCACAATTGTCTAACCTATTGTACTCTTATTCTCCTGCCTGGTCCCTCAGATCACCTGAGCTAGGTCTTTTGTCCATTCCTTGTTTTCGGCTTTCCACTGTAGCTAATAATCAAAATCAAAACAAAGACAACTTTTGATATTTGTATAAAGAAAACCATTTTAAACTAAGTTTCCGTTACCCTTTAGTCATTAAGCCCTAGGTCTTGTCCTCTCTCTTCATCAGTAACATGCACGCTGCATGGAGAAACTCCTTGAGCATCTCGAGATGTGCGTTTATCCACGTACAGAGGCACTGCTCAAGAAACCCTCAGGAGTTTGTCAACATTCCTGGCAGATGAAACCCATAACTGAGAAGCCTGACTGTAGAAGATTATGTGTAGTAGCAATCAAGAGACACATATAATAATCAATCCTCCACAGTAAATCAGATTTCTGAGGGGGGGAAGTAAGTTTAAAACCTACAGTGCAGTGAAAACACGCTTGAGTTTTATTTCCATATGGTTTAGCCATCATTATTATCTGACATCGCTTGGTAATTGGGAACATAGGAATTTTCCTTACTGCATCAGAAAACCTCTGTAGCGCTTGACATCTCTAAACCGCAGGTTGGAATTGTTACCCATCTGTTTTTATGCTACTTTATAGCAAGGCTGTACTGGCCTGAATGTAATTTGCTCAATATTAATCTAAAACACAGGCTAATAATCCCTTAAAAGTCTCCTAGCGTGAGTTGTGACTTTAATCTCACAGTATGGGCACTCAATCCTGTGGACGTGTGACGTAGTTTGTAATCTGGATGGCCTCCATGTTCTCCACTCTCAAGAGACTGTCAAATTCAGCAGCGAGGTGCCGCTTCTGCGCATTATCATCAAACACTCGATAGAGTCATGTGTTTTTCTGATGGTCTGACGAAAGCCATTGACCTAAAATTCACTTAAAGGCTGTATGATGATTTATACTGTGGTTGGACAGTGTGAAGCGGTTGTTTCAGGGATAAATTTTGTTCAGTTATAATGGTAACTATTTTTATGTTGATATTGGTAAACAACTGTGTAAATTTGTACAGTTTTGTTTGCTCTAAGCTAAATATACTGTTGATGTTTAAAAAAGGCTTAAAGGGGTCATATGATGTTGCTAAAAAGAACATTATTTGGTGTATTTGGTGTAGTTAAATGTGTTTATTCAGTCTAAGGTTAAAAGACACATTATTTTCCACATACTGTGCATTATTATCCACAAAAACATTATTAGTTCTGTGCATAACAATGCGATTAATTGCAATTAATCGCAGACAATCATACGATTAATCGCGAAAAAAAAAAAAATCACTTGCCCAGCACTAATTTATATAAATCATAAGACACATTAAACATTTCATGAATTAAATATTTAATTATTGAATCAATTTTAATACATGCATAAATATATACAATTATACATAAAATAGTAAAAATGCTATTATTTGTGACTGATACTAAATTGCTAAATTTTACTAATACAATTGATTTACACATTCCATTGGCACAGATATTACTCTGTAGACAGGATCATACCAATACGCCCACAAATCTCCTGCCGTGAGATGCGTTTGCCTTTCGAGCCACAAAAAAGATGCACCTGTGGTTCTTTGTGACAAAGCCAAAAGGGGAAGAGTTAAAATTCCAGTTCATTAGCCCCCTCCCAACTCAATGTTTCAACTTTTTCTTTTCACAAAAATGCATCTCCACACAAGCCCCTCTACCTTCCACAAGTCAAACCCACAGCATGAAAACCAAGAGCTAAACACTGACCACAAGCTAGTGGTAAATTATATAGCAGGGCCATATCCTTATATATTATTTAGTCTGTTGCCTGTTGTTGTTCAGGACGGTTGGCCTGGACGCTACAGAATGATGGCACATCTGGTGAAGATAAACACAGAGCTGTTAAAAACAGCCCCTCGGTACCCATAACATTTCCAACAATAGGGCCAGTGTGACACTGCTATATTCCTCTTCTAGGTCTTTAAATAAAATTTGCTGGAAAACTAAGAGAAGTTGACGCAAACCACTGTTGTGAATAAACTTCAGGTTTCTTAAGGTTTCTTAACCTTAACATATTCTAAAATACCCTTAGTGTTTATTACTTTTACATAAACATTTTAAAACTAGTGACTATAGGCACATGCAACATTAATCATATAATCATTGTCTTTCAGTTACAATACATAATGTGTGAGAATAATGATAGTAGCTACTATTAATATCCTGCAGCAAAAGTTCTGTGAAAGACCATCATTCACAGTTTCACATTTTGTTTATACGGCATTACAAGACCGTATTGCACAGCGGTACTAAATGTTCCTTTATGAAAATTTGATGGTTTTGGAATATTTGTCCAACCACAAGGTTTCATATATGAATATTCAGCGCCAAAACAAACACATACACACACAAATGCACATATGCCAACCAGATGTTCAGTTTGCATATTCAAGCAAGTGAAAATTTACGACTGTAAGGAAAGGGTAAAAAAAAAGAGGATTAATGGCAACTAGCAGGTTCTGGAAGACAAACGCACACATACAGTAAGAATACCCTTCCCAAAAACTGACTCATTATTATATCCACATGTAGACATGTACCACTACCTCCCCTTACGAAAAGGAAAATATATTTACCAATATATTTCTTAAAATATATTGTGATATATTGTAATATATTATTTTCCCTTTTTATTTTCTAATATTTTATATATTTGAATACATTTTATAATATATTGATGATACATATATTATATAATTTATTGCAAAATATACAAATGATTGCCGCTTTCAATATATTGCAATATATTGGAAAAAATAAATATATATAAGAATATATGCCTAATATATTACATGATATTTTCCAATATACTGCAATATATTTTTGTTTCATAAGGGTCTACTCAACAGAATCAGGCTCACATCACAACACCAATCCAGCTGCAGTAAGAGTCTTACTGACAGTGTGGCTCTCTGCCAAACCCAGAGAACTGCCTTGCTTTCTACCACCAACCAAGACTGCTGCTCCTAAGACAGCATCCATAGGTGAACTCAGTGTTGTTATTGTTAACTCAAACTAAACAAACAAAAAAAAATTAAATAATAATAATTGAAAAAAGTCTGAAAAAAAAAATATATAATTACTAATTACTACAACTTGTTTTTAGAGCAAATTGGACCCAAAACTAAGATGTTACCAAAACTGTAACTTGTTAAACTACTAAAATTACTAAAGTAAACAAACAAACAATACATATATAAAAGACAAAAGGCACATATCGTTACTAAAACTTAAAATAAGTTTTTCTGTGTTGACGACATGATTTTTCTATATCCATTGAAACTTTATAATGCTAAGCAGGCAGCAAACGAAGTTTTGAAACAGTATTAGTTTAGTATTATTTAGGCTACATACTATTTATTCATATTTTAAGTCACCTTTTATTTATTTTTTTTCTCTTTTCATTTAAATGGTAATTTAAGTGTTTTTTTTTTTTTTTTTCTAGTAATCTTTCATTTGAAATTCTTATTTCAGTATATGTTTTAGTAGTTTTAGCACTTCAAATTAAACTAATTTTATTTCAAATTAGTTACCAACATAACATTTCTAGTTTTTCATAGGTTTTTCATATAGTAACAGAAATTGTATTTTTATAGGTTTATGTTTTGAACAGAATAATAGTTTTTTGCCAAGCTATGTATATATGCATATATGCACCATTTTTTTTCTAGCGGAAACTCTGATATATATATATATATATATATATATATATATATATATATATATATATATATATATATATATATATATACATATATATATATATATATATATATCAGAGTTTCCGCTAGAAAAAAATGGTGCCGGTCACTTTCCTTTTCCGGACATTTTGATGATATGCCGGTCAAGTATCGCCTCTTAATTAGTCAAGGTGAGGAAAACTGGAGGCAGTCTATGTAACGTAAAAAATGACATAATCAGGCTGCCGAATGCAACATGTTTATTAGCCTAACTTTCAAATAGACGGAAAAAAAAAACATTTTCTACTATGGTTCTTTTCTTCATTCGGATCTATTTGCGATACATTCCATTCTAAACAAACAAAGCATATGTTCCGTCCTTGTTTCATTATAGATTAAGATAATAATTCATAAATGCATGCATATTTATCAGTGAACTTGATAAAAGTTGCAGATGTTTTACATGCATGCACAAACAAATGCCTTTCAACTTATGTGTGCAAAATTCAGAATGAAATGAATGTGCAGCAATTTGTATAAATAGAGATTCTAGGTCTACTATACATGTTGTGTAGCCATTAAATAAGCTTATTTAGTTTAATATTTGTTAAAATATTATAATGTTATTTTTTAATTTATGTTGATTATGAAAAGTGAACCGCACGAGTAAGATAAGATGCGCAATATCGAGAGACATGGAGCGGGTCAGACATGATTTTGACCACTTAATTTAGTTTTGTTTAGTAGAAATACTTTTTTGAAGTGAATTTCGTTTTGTATAAATTGTATCTTAATTTTAATAATTTTTTTATCAACCAATTGCCTGGATTTAATACATAAGAAGCAAATATAGCAGACGACAGGCCTAATCATGCAGGCGCCCTCGCGGCCACTTGCATTGCTAGTGAACTGGAGTGCATCTCATCCTAATTTAACGAAACTCAGCGTAGGCCTCACAGACATGAAATATATCTTAAGAAAGCTTGAAATGTCTTTTTAACAATTTAAAACAATTTTTTTTTTTTACCTATGCTAATTACACATTAAATTCAGGTAGGCTACTGAGTCGCTGTCCTCAGTGCCCAGAAAAGCGCTGAAACGGAGATGAAAGGGGAACCCGTTTTTATTTATTTATTTATTTTTTTGGCTTATTTTAACTGGCCCATCCAGTTTTCTGGAGGCCCACCTACAATCAAAATCCTGACGCCGCTAGTGCTTCGCAGCGGTCTGATATCAAGAAATAACAGACCGCATTCCACATTGGAATTCAACCAAGCCATGTAATAATGTTTAATAACTTTCAAATGAGCCTGTTCTTTCATATCATAGCCAAAGTTCGGTGTATTTTTGCTTTATACATTTTAGGCTTATTCTCAAATTCAGATTGTGTTAGGGGGGGCGGGATTATTTGGCAATTTTATTCGGACAATTTGACCGGAGAGATTTAATTTTGTCGGACATTTCATTTTTTTTTCGTATTCGTATTGAACCGTTTGGTACGAGGCTTTTGGTTCGGTACGCGGTACGCATTATGTACCAAATGGTTCGTTGGACTAATTAATTATATATAAAAAAAAAAAGTGAAATATAATGATATGCGTTCAACAAGGTAGCCCAATAACACAAACGACGTAACAGGCAACGCCCCTGACACTCCCGAAGAAGAAAAAAATACCAACTTTTATGTCTATGTTAGGCTACTCAGTCAGGCGCTCGCTCACTCAGTATGCGCTGAAGGCTCGTTGCAAAATGGCCAATGTGTTTAACAGACCAGAAATAGAAGATCCTCCAATAACCAATAGGTCTGGTGTTTGGGTGCACTTTGGATTCCCTGTAAGCTATAATGGTGATGGCAAGAGAGTGGTGGATAAAAAAAACAACAACGGTATGTCGCATCTGCTACATGACAATAGGGTACACCAGCAAAAAAAAAAAAAAAAAAAAAACACCAGCGGGAATACTTGAAACATGTCAACTCATTTAAGCCGACATCACCTTAGTGTGTCAGTATCTGGGAAAAGACAAAAAAAAAAGAGAAACATACAGACAACATACGATCCCCGCAGCTTTTAGGCAGACATTTCCAACGGATTCAAACAGGGCAAAAGACATCACCGCGGCGATTGGTACTGTAGGCTTCATTTACGTTATAGCCGCGGATATGAGACCTTACTGTTTACCATTCATTCTTCGATCACCATTATAGCTTACAGGGAATCCAAAGTGCACCCAAACACCAGACCTATTGGTTATTGGAGGATCTTCTATTTCTGGTCTGTTAAATGCATTGGACATTTTGCAACGAGCCTTCAGCGCATACTGAGTGAGCGAGCGCCTTTGGGGCCGTTCACATATCGCGCCTAAAAACGCATGGAAAACGCTAAGCGCGTCTTTCTCCTCATTTCCAAAGCACTCAGGCAGAAGCGCCCCTGAGGAGTCTGCCTTTGCTAAGCAACAATGACGCGCTCTCTCCATGAAGATGCGGAAATTTCAGCAAAGGATAAATGGATTTGCAGCTCTAAAAATCGCTTGCAGTAGCTCTGCTACTAAATTTATTTCAAAATGGCAATCCATATACAACTATGATCAGCTGTTCCTTCATCTTGGCTGAGCTTTCAACGTTGTTACGTGAAAGGATGAAGCTGATTGGTTAGTTCTTGTCACATGACCACTACATACTACATCTTGCTGTATCTAAAACGTACCGAACCGAACCGTGACATCAGTGTATCGTATCGAACCGAACCGTGAATTTTGTGAACCGTTACAACCCATTAAATGTATATATATTTATACATACACACACACACACACACACACACACAGTATATAAGAATGTTCCTAACAAACAAATAGTTTAGCATCAGAGTTAAGACAGCTTCACATTATGCAACACTGGAATTAAAATCAAAACATGAAGCTAGTTGCATTGTAGTTCAACAACCATAAACAAACTCCATTTTGTGCCTAATAAAAACTCCTAATAAAAAGTAATCCGATTTTGACTTGTTTCGTACAACTTATGCTGTTGGATTTCACATTACTAAATTTTTTTGTCATCTTATGTGTAACTGTTATCTGTTATTGTGCTAATATTGTGGTCTGTTGCACAGAATATACCATCAGACCACCCACTAGTAAGTCTTATTAATTTAGTGTGCTTTCTTAAAACACTTTCCTAAAGGGCAAAAGAAGTTTCCAGTACTTAGTCACTAATCATTTTGCAGGAAAGACAAAGGACCAGAAGAGAAAATGAGAGGTGAAGGAGGGACGGGGGAGCTTGGGGGACGCAAGTTGCCTCAAAGCAGGAAAGACAGCCAAGAGAGTGCGAAGGAATGTTCTAGTCTCGCCAATATTTTTTGTTTCTTTCCACAGAATTCCAGCGTTTGCTCCGCGGGGTTGCTACACTTGCCAATAGTGAGGCCGGCTCTTGAAGTGCTGTGATAACTGCACTGATATAATATAATTTTCAGTGCCAGTCGAGCTACAACAATTGTATCTCCATCTGCTTCACAGGCTTATCGGCCATTGCCGATGTTTGTATATGGAAAATTGAAAAGGCATTGTTGATAAAAGCAGTAGAAGTAAAACATCCTGTGGCATTGCTGCTCGCTATAAAAAGAACAATACCTACTTGAAATGCCTTGGCCGACTCCAAGTGCACTTTTTTGGTACGCATACACAGTTCACAGCATCTTCTGTTTGTGGAGCCAGGAAACAAGTTCACTCATTTCTGAGTCTGTTTGTCTTTCTTTCCAGCATTAATTATTAGGATCCATTCAGAGTCATGCGAGTCTGAGCAGAGATCGCAAAGATGACTCATGAAGCAACATGCAGTCTTTTTACGAGGGAAAATGCAGAGAGGACAGCTGAAAATAGACAGTGTTCCCTCTTTGGCACATTCCAACTCATCCAACAAGACTGAATGGAAAACTGACAACATGACAAATGTAAATGCTCACGTGAGGAATGCGATGCATGTTTGCCCTGGTTTTCATGCGTTTTTCTGTGACTTCAGTTGTTTCCTGTCCCACATGCGCTCCACCATGAGAGTTTTAGACTAAATAAATAATCAGTGCAAGTGACATTTCTCTAGATTATCACTTTTCAAAGGATGGGAGGACAGAACAATCACAATATGATGTTGGGTTGATGGCACTAATGGACAAAACTGGCATTAACATGAATCTCCTGTGCTTAATGAGCCTGGTCAACAGGAAAATAAAATGTGTTTGAACTTTAACACTTGAGCTGGCAGCATCTCAGTTTGGCAACAACTGCCTGATGGAAGCTGAAAATAACATCTAAGAACAAATGTAGTTGTTTCTAATTAAAGTAACATTAAAGTAAATATACTTGGTATCACAGCTGCTTATAAAGGTAAAGTTTAGACTAAAGATTTCTAATTCTGACTGTAATCACGTCATACAAATGTTTTGAATGAAAGCAATAACATTCACTTTGATATGTTTAGAGAATTCCGTAAAGTCACAAATGCCACATGTACACACACAGAGAGAACAGTAAATGGTCATTTGGATGTTCTCATGGCTGAGTGCAAAAGTCTCTTAAAATATCAGAGAATTTGACCTTTTCATGTCAAGGCAAGGTCCGTTGAGGCTGTACAATGTGTTGTGACCGGCCATTAGAGCTGCAACTAACGATTATTTTTTCTGTTTCTTCTTATTTTAATATGGTAAATATGAGTTTATGATAGCGTTTATAATTAAACCACAGTAGCCATAAATTTACAGTTGTCTGAGACATCATGAAATGTTCTTTAGCATCACAAATCATAAAATGTAATCAGGGTTCTGCTATGGTTTAGCATGGTTTCCAGAGATCTGGAGCTGATTCGGGGTAGCTCGGTGGTTTGTGACCGTTGTCTCATGGCGCGCTGTCTTTTAAGGGGCCGTTCACATATCACGTCTTTTGCGCGCTCAAGTTCGTTATTTCCAATGTAGGCGCGCAATAAGCACGCTCATAATTGAAGTTTTTTCCAGGCGCGTCCGCACCGCATCGAGTTAAAAACATCTCAACTTTTCAGAATGCCGCAAGCGCAAGAATATCAGACCTGAACCAGGAAGTTGGTCACCAGATCACAAGGTAACCAGTTAAACCATAACATCGGAGAGCGCCAAGATGTTTTCCTCTGAGGTGCTCGCGCATCGCAGTTGTGCTGCCATGGTACACCATATCAGTTTTGCAAAGGGAACAAAGATCCATTTTATTTGTCCTCTGTTTAAAGTATTCCCATACTTTTGATAACAGTGGTCTCTGTTTTGTGATAGAATGCAACTTTCTCCATTCCCAGTATGCCATTACGCGAGATGTAAACAAACAGTGTGACGCGTTGAAGCATTTCACGCACGTTGACGTATTTTTGTAGTCGACTTAATCGATGCGTTGTTGCAGCACTACCGGCCATAAATCACTACATGACATTGAATTTAAACTTTTCTTTAAAATGTCATTTTTAAAAAAAACAATTAAAACATGACATTTGTTTTTTTGAACTTGACGCATTTATTTTTAAATTGGCCCATTGCTATCCAACCAGCAGAAGTAAACAATGGAACACTATATTAGTTGGCAGATTAATCAATTCTTATTATTATATTATTAGAACAATCCTTCCTCGTAACTCTAATGCAGTGGCTCGTGTTTTCACTTGTGAATAGCTAAATGATGTCTAAACATATTGTCAATACATTGTGTTGGCAAAGCTTCACTTCTTGAAATATAACAGAAAAAGATCAGAGAAGCCAAAGAAAATACATAAACAGATACATGAAATACATGAAAAACAAACATTCCTTTAATGTCTTGCTAATGTAGTTTAACCACACCCTTCTTAAAAGCCATTTAGCTATATTTTGGTTGATTCTCACTCATGTCTTTCTAAGTCTGAGATGATTGGATGCGTTTTCCCAGAGTTGCCTGCGGTGCAGGGCCACTGCAGGTCTTTGGGAAAAGAAAGAGTGCGCTTCAAGCACATCTTCGCAACAAGAGACGAGTTTCAAGGGATTCAAGGAAAATAAAGCTGCAAGTAATCTTCCTCGTTGTTTGGATGGGCAGAGTTTGCTAAACAATCCAGGATGTGGATACACAGGGGACCGTGGCTTGTGTTCTCTCTTCGTAACTTTAACACAGACCACCCAGGGCCCTTCAGATAAAGGTGTGGTTTACAGATAGCTCCCTGGCAGGGCTTGCAGAAACTGAGCCCAAATATACAGCATTAGTCTAGGGGAATGGTGACAGGTCTACTGAAACGTTGCCCATTTGAGGCAGAACGACGCGGAAAGGTTTTTCATCCCAAGATATGGACTTTATCCAGATGTAAACCTTAGATACAAGATGACATCTAGTTGGGCAACAACTAGTAGTTTTCATTCTTACAAAGCCACTCTGGAATTTCTGTTACCATGGGAACAACATTGAAATTAGGCTGTGTGCACTGCCAGGCGGCCTAAGGCAAAGATTTAATGACTTTAACTTCTCCTGGATCCTGGAAGCAAAACCTGATGTAACATTTATCACAAATCAGCCAATCAATCTCCTTCCTGAATTCACTGTATATGCAGGATAGATTATTAAAAACTTGTGTGGACTGTCTAGGTTGGATTATAGTTTGTAGAAAAGTAATGAAAACTTCAACGACGACCGCTTAATAGAGATCAACTGTTCTTCCAAAAATGGAAGTTCTGTTCTTATTTACTTACCTTCATGTTATTCCAAAACTTTAGCAATTTATTTATTCCCAGAAACACAAAGGAAGTTTTGAAGAATACTCTTGCCCATTCTTTTGAAATAAAATGAAGACTGGGGCTGTGCTGAAAGAAGTTTGAAAGCTCCTTTCCCAATTAAACCCCCAAATGAACGACTAGGCCTAGTACATAAGTCAAAGTAACTCCATTTGTATCCCACAGCAGTAAGTAAATTGAAAAGGGTCATGAACAGAGAAGTCATATTTCCCTTGATCTTTTGACATATAATGGGTCACTGTAGAATAAAAACATCCTGTAAGTTTCATACAGTATATCAAAACTACTTGTTAGTTCAAAAACAGCTTTCACTGAAACCAAGCTGAAAAACGACTCATTTTGCAATCAACACATTATGACATCATAGTACAATAAAAGCCTGACTCTGCAGGTGAAGCTCAAACATGAAGATGAAACTTTGTTTGTTTATAGTGTTGTGATACCAGTCGGTACTTAAAATTTATGAGCAGATTTTTAAACACCGCTGACTGGTCATTATCTTCACAAGCTCAACAGATATGACTGTGATTGGCTGCAATGATCATCGTTTTACACTCTTAACTGAGCACTTACATAGAATCACACAGGACCGTTTGAGAGCCGTGTCTATCATCCAATCACATTCATATCTGTTGAGCATGTGAAGACAATGGCCAATCAGTGGTGTTTAAAAATCTGCTCAACAGAGCTCAAATGTTAACGGAAAATGGACGTTTTTAAAATTTCACTATTTGTTTGCTTGCTTTACTGTGGATTTATTTTCAAAGAACAGTTTGATGAAGGCTTTTCAAAGAGACTGAAAGTAAAAGACACAGTGCAGTCTGTAACATATCAACATTAGAAATGTCATAATTCTTGTCAGTGTCAATATCACAAAAGCTATATATAATAAATCCAGCTAAGCAAAAATGATTTAATAAAAAAAAAAAAAAATACAAAATGCTACATTATATAAAGTAATCAAATGTATAAAATACTGCATATTCTTCAGTGTAAATTAAACTATATATATATATATATATATATATATATATATATATATATATATATATATATATATATATATATATATATATAAATGGGAAATAGGACGTTTCTGATAGCACGTGAAGACAGCAGAGAAACGCTTTCTCAGCATACAGAAGTGCATTGTTTTGTTAACTTTGTAGTTTATTATTTTGAGTCGGCCCTCTCACAATATATTGCTTTACACATCTATTATTTTGCGCTCATAATCATGCAGCACATATCAGAAGATCTGTGATCCGGCGTAGTTAGGCTCACACTCACTGATCTATATATAACTGAACCGTACTCTGGCCCACCTCTTCCAACTGAAAGATGCCTGTTATATTGTTATAATCAAGGCTCTGGACTATGAGCATAACTTGTTTTTCTATAACAAACGATAAAACATTTTCTATAAAAAAAACGTTAATAAGTTAAGATTTATAAGAAATATTTTAACTGCTACTATGTAAAAAGAATACTGCTGTAATAAAGCACCTTATTTGTTTAAAGTGTTTGGAAACCAAAGTTATTGCACTTTTGTTCATACAGCACTACTTTAAAATGAAAAAAGTGCACAAAACACTACTTTTGAACGCATTATTAGTTTTGTGCATAACAATGGGGATAATTCTGATTAATTGCAGACAATCGTGCGATTAATCGTGATAAAAAAAAACAAAATAAATAATAGTTGCCCAGCACTAATTATAACATTATAAGTGGCCCTCAGTACGGAGCCCCGCACATGACATGCAAGAAAAAATAAATTAACTGTGCGCACGATTTACTAATTCGGTCCCTCAATGTACTAAAACATGCACAGAATAAGATTGCGTTCCCTTGATTTGCTAAATTGTGCGCAATTTTTTTATGAAATAGTCAATCGAAGGAAAGCGGTAGTAATCGTGCACACAATTTAGCCTTCTTATTTTTTTCTTGCATGTCATGTGTGGGGCTCCGTACCTCAGAGAACATTATAAAAAAAAAATTAAATGCAGTTCATGGCCCCTTTAAAAGGGTTTGCAATAGTGAGTAACTGATAAAAATATTTGTATCTTTTAGTGAACAAATCCTTTAAAGTTTAGCTGAGGCTTAAAACTCCAAACCAGGTAGACCAGATAGAATCCACAACAATTATAGTTGCAGTCATCACGCATAAAGACATAAACATATCTGCATATCTGCAGGATTTCTAAGGAAATGCAGAAGTAGCTTAGCCTGGATAATGACACAGAAAGCAAACAAACGAGCGAGCCAATGCATATTTGGAGTTAACCACCCCAAGTCTCCATGATACCATTCTACTTGGAACAAGCTGATGATCTAATAAGTCAAAGAAAGAAAATGGCATCTGTTTGTGTACCTATCACAGTCAATGTTTGTGGAGCTTGACAGATCCAGCTAAAAGTCTTCACAAAAGAGGCAAATTACGAGCATTTTGGACCTGGCTTTGAAACAAACATCAGTTTGACGCGAAGCGGGATAAGGCTGTGGATCAGCACTGTAAACCAGAGCTATCATAGCCACTCAAGGCTGGAATTTCCTCAGGCACTGGCCAGAATAAGATGGCTACCAGATGCCAGCTATTCACTGAGCTCTTGGCTGGTTTCCCAGGAGAATTTCAGCCTCAGCCAGTTCTGCTTGAAGGTAGACTGTGCGTGAACACTTACGCTCACTTTACTCAACACAGGATTAAACAAAAAGGACAAAACCATCCTCAGCTGATGGATTGCCTAGTTCTGCGGTTCCAAACATGGCCTGAAGACTTGATTACAACTTGGTATGGCACAAACATTCACTTGGAAGCAGTGCCTTTCATGGATCGGTTTCTCGTGAAGAACACCAGTCATTTACCTCGTACAAGAGGTTTCCGTATACCGCAATCTTGAGTCATGGTTACAAGCAAACTTGGAAACGTCCATTGACCCAACAACTTCGGAAAGCCGCTACCTGCTCTTCGAAAGCAGACCGAAGATTTCGAAGATCCGTCAAGCACGAGGACCTCATTGACAATGACAGCTCAACACCAGCCTGGGTTGCTTAGCGTTTAAAATGGCGCCACAGTCCCGCTGCATGTAATTATGGAGGCCGAACGGGCCAAAGCTCACTTCGACGAGCTACCACATCATGAACGGCGCAAACTCCACAAGGCCAACATGTCATTTCAGCAAACGAGCGAAAGCAAATAAATGTCAGACGACACTAAGCCCAGACCAGCAGCCTGTTTCTTGAGTCCCGGATCTGGCATGAGGAATATGGGACTGGATTTGCAGAGTCTCGTGTCTGATTTCAATGCCCAATCAGTGCCAAATGAGTCATGGGGAGTATAAAGCCCAGGAGTGAATTGTGAAGTGCTCCGGATAGCTTGTTGAACATTCTCTAGTGCCATTTATCAAACGGGTGACAGTCCCAGACCGGTTGAAATTGACACAACTCCCTGCAGAGGTGACACTGTTTGACCCGGTGCACGTGATGAAGAAAAGGTCTCACCAACAACTGAAGAGGATCTGTCGGTAAAGGTTTGCTGAGTATCAAACAGCATGACAGATAGGGTATCAGTTTTTGCCTGCAGGTATATGTATTTGTATATGGTTCCCAAACAGAGGGTAGCACGCCAGAAGATAAAGTACTTTCATTGTGCCTATGACTCACACCTGCTGGGAAGCGGCACACATATTCTGTTACCACTGTTCCAACATGCTTGGCTCATAGAGAGCCGGTCTTCGGCATGAGGGGGGAAAAAAATCTACAGCATCCAGACAAGAACATTGCTGCACAATCGAACCCTCTGCAAACAGAACTTTGTTTGACTATCCTTACTGATAGAAGTCATATGTCTACCGAACATTTATTCTTGTAATGTGTACATAGTGAGGCCATTCCTCAAACAGATCACAACCATTTGTAACTCCTTATTAAATCTGAGTGGCAGCGAGAGAACTTCAGAGATAAAAGGCTTTAGCGGAATCAAAGCGATTTGCCATGACAGGCCCGAGCCATGAGAATTTGACCGCCTAAAATCAAACTGCCAACACTTATGCAGTAATTAGAGCCCTTCTGTCTCTTGATGTTAGGAGACAAATTCTTGAAGAAGAAAAAAACCTCACTCTTTTTAATGGATGGATAATATGCATTTTTATTTCAAATTTGATGAGTCTATTGTTCAGCTATTTTTTAAAAATGTTGGTCCCCCAGCCAGATTCTCAAACACTCTATAAAATAATAAAGGTTTAAAAACATTTACTCAAAACAAGAAAACTAAAAACACATCTCTTCCATGTACACTTGCACTGTCTATTATATTTCTGTTTTATCTACTTGTTTTCTTTTTCTTTTTCTTTTTTTAAACATTAACCTCTAACACTTGCACTATCTATTCTATTTCTATTGTATCTACTTGTTTTATTTATACACTTGCACTCTCTATTATCTGTATATATGTATTTCTAATCTACTACTTGTTTTCTTTTATTATTATTATAATTATAAAAATGGACCCTAACAGCGTTCTCTATTCTTTTTCTACTCTACAACTTGTTTTTTTTTTTATTTATTATAAAAATGTACCCTCTAACACTTGTATTCTATATATTTTTTCTATTCTATATCTACCTAATTGATTAATTTTTATTTATTATAAAAAATTGACCCCATAACAATAGTGTTCTCTATTCTACTTTTCTTTTACTTTACTTTACTTTTCTTTTCTTATTTTTTATTTATTATAAAAAAACACCTTGCAATTATTACTGCATTAGACTAACTGAGACTTGCCACAGCATTTTATTTCTCTGTTGTTGATTTTGATTGCTTCTATTGTCCTGATTTGTAAGTCACTTTGGATAAAAGCCTCTGCTAAATGTAAAATGTAAATGTAATGTTAAAAAAGAAATATTTATTTTTTTATTACATTTATTTTTTTAATTTAAAATTGTATAATTATTATTATTGTTGTTGTTTAATAATTAATATATGTTTAGATTACCACATTTCTAGCAGACCAGTGAAGTGAACGTTTGAAAACTGTACATTTTGTTTATTTTAAGATTTTTAGATTTTGATCTGATAGTACGAAAACGTTTCAGTTTTTAATCGTTTTAAATCAGAATTTCTTTAGTATAAGTATAAAATTAGGAAACTTGTTGCATTACCAAGTCCAATGTGTTTTACATCAATAATAAAAAAAAAAAGTCACTATCAACACATGCTATAACAAAACTCTCCTTGCAGGCTGATTAAGGCTTTATTTCTAGACATGTCATAATAAGTGCTACTCGGGTAGATATTAGCCATTGTATTGCCTTTTGAGAAAAAGTATCATGGAAAGCATATTAATTGTGAAACTTAAACATATTAGGCATTACATTAGCCGAGTGCCTCCAAATACCACTTTTGGGAAAAGATCTGCCTCTCATTAAAAACCATTTAGGCTTAATATAAAATGGAGAAAGATGAAATACACTACAAAATGTGCGGCTAGTTGACAACAAACTAAATGGAGCATGTTGGGTCTATTTCAACCACTAAATGTTTTACAGATTTGAACCTCCTTACAAAATAACAACCATTACATTAAAGATTGTTGTTTTCAACCAAACTGAATTCAAAGATGAATAGATGGTTTGTGAGAATAAACCCCATTATTAAAAACTGGCAGTTTGAGGCTTTTAGTTTATGTCAGTTAGCTGTGAAGCCATCTATAAAGTGAGATACAGAACAATCAGTCCAGATTGCGCAATGTAAATGTCAGATGGAAATGTTTTCAGGTGACCATCAAGCACACATGGACAAACCTCATGTCTGATGCCATTCTGTGGTTTCCAAGGAAAGGGCATGTGGATCGTTTCACTAGAGAAAAACTAAATGTGTACTGAGAGAACGACAACAAAAACAAAACAAAACAAAAAAGTTACTTTTAATATTCAAAACACAAGAATAAATGCACTTCTTGCGCAACATGCCATGTCCTGCATTACACCGAGGGGACATCAAAGACCAGGACTAGGGGCCTCTATTTCAATATAATTACTGCATTTGCCAATTGCAGGGCTTCACCAGGCCTTGACACTTTCAACTCATAAACAAATCCCTAACGAACTTGAACTCTTCTGCAATGACTCACAGTGCCCTCGCATTACAGTTTCATGGAAAAAGACCTAAGCTTGAGCAAATACATATGAAAACTTTTAGGCAGCCTAAGCACAGTGTATGAAACCCCATCTAGGGCCTCAAGCAAGCGAAGTATTGGAGCAGCCAAGAGCCAACACACCATCAGTGTGCCAGCGAGACAGTCGACCACGTCCCCTACGCTGGGGCCCTTTTTCCGATAGAACAAAGAGCACTCAAGTCTAATTTGAAATTGATTACAGCCTCTCATAATGTGTGCTGAAATATGCGTTGGAGACGAGTGTACTGAATGAGGAACAGAACTTGGCGAGTCAGAAAACCAGAGAGGATTCAGTTAAAGAGTGGAGAGAGGGGTTGGAGCCGCACATTCCACCGCCAAACTAACATCACAGGCGTATCACTTTCCTGCATTTAAAGGCTTTTTTTAAACATTTTTTTCCCCATGATTGCATTCCGCTTCTAGTATTTACTGTATATAAATGTTTGAGTCCTGAGGAATGCACATCTGGGAAGATGTTCTCCATGTAGGGTTCAGATTCTTGAGAAGATGATGTTCCTAATACCTGGCTAAAAACCAGGCCTGTAGTGGTAACTTAAGAGAGTTTTAACAGTTTGGACTGTGCAACCATGTACAGCTGATCCAAGGTTAAAATACACAGAGAGATTGACTGGAGACACTGTTCCCAAACAATTTAAAGACATTTCCAAAATATAAGAAGCATTGACTGTCTCACTGTTTTATATATAGATATTCAAACTATTATGATTAAAGTCCACTATAACTGACATGCTGTTGTGCTTATGAAAACACATTGGCGTAAAGAAGAGTAGGAGAAAGCAGGAACAAGTGTAACTCTTCCTTTTTTCAGTAACTTTTTGGTATGTATTTCTGATTACAGGTTGTTTCTCTGTAGTCTCATATAACTTAAAATAGGGCTGGACGATTAATCGAAAAGTAATCGAAACCGAAATGTAGAACCTCTAACCGATGTAATTTTCCCATGTCGGTTATTTCGATTATTTCCTGTTAATACTTCCCCCTTAAAACACATAGTGATGACGCGCGAGCCTTGAGCCTTGAGTCTTCACTGAACTTTGTCAGTTGTATTTGTTTTATGGTTTGGACGTTCAAGCGATTAGACAATCGGATGTGTACTATTATATCGATCAACCATGTTTGCGCAGCTGCATTGTGGCACGAAAACTCATAGCTGTGAAGATCGTGCGCACAGAAAACCTATTATAGCATATTTTTCTATGTTTGAAGGAACTACGCTATTTACAACCCCCAGCTTCACAATAATTTAGAGACAGTATGACTAATTCACACACGTAATCACTCGTTCTGGTACTGTTTACCTTTAATCTTTATTTATCTCTTACGCCGAGCAATAATATGTAAGAAATGTTACGAACATAACACTTTAATAGTCGATTTCAACCATCTGGCTGAGGCCAGTCTAAAAAGACGCTCAGGACAGGTGACAGAATGCTGCTGCGTGTCGACATGAAAGCATATCATTTTCAAGTGTTATTACGGCTTGCCACTTGCAAATGTAACCATTCAAAAGACTTTAAAGCATTCAAACACAAGACGCAGAAAAGCTGAACTGAGAAGCTGTTACTCGCGCGCTGAGCTCGGTGCGCACGCGGAGAGAAAGAGCCGTGCCTCACAGACAGCAACACTGAACCGAGCTCTCCTTTGCGAAGTTTTCCTTTAAGTTCCTCCTGCACCTCAACAAACAAAAACAAATCGCAGTTTAAACGAACAGAAAAGGATGTGTAAGAGCCCACTTCAGCACCGCGGTGTTCTGCTGTTAGGGCTCACGCATAGAGAGGCTCTTGCTCTTGTACTGACAAATACATAAAAAATATGTGAAAATACCCATCTTGGATAGTATGTTTGAAAAAACTGTCAGTTATGTCTTAAGTTAAAGTAAACAGTTCTTTAAGAAATAAATTGTATGTGTATTATATTGGATGCATTCATTGTCTCTTAAAGTGAACGCGCCTTAAGTGACCGCGGCTTGGGCTCCGCGTTGCATTCTGGGACGTGGCGGGCATGTTGATGAACAATTAAACAGGACGATCATACAAATTAAACACTTTCAAACAGGGCCCACTGGTACAACCTGAAGCGGGGCCCCGCAAACTCCAACTATGGCCCTAAGTGTAAGTGAACTATGAGGGCAAAAAAACTAAACAGAAACAAAATAATCGTCCATTAATCGTAATCAATGTAAAATGTTCAATTAATCGAGGTTTTGACTTTAGGCCATAATCGTCTAGCCCTAACTTAAAATCTTAAAGTTAAGCTACATTTCTCCAAATCTGATGAAGAAATAAGCTCATCTACATCTTGGTTGGCCTGAGTTTGATGTCTATTAGACATTAAAATGCATTAAAATCTGAACTTCATGAAAGAATTAACAAAAATAAAGAGAAAAAAAGTCACAGAAGTTTAAGTTTACTGTAAATAAAAATTGAATGTACTATTTTCCCTTTTATAATAAATATTATAATACATATTAATGAGTATTTTGGAATCTAAAATAAAAATCTACACACACACACACAGTTAAAAACAAAAAACAAAGCCATATTTCTAATTAGTTATGTTCCAAATTTGAAGTTGATGTAAAAAAAAAAAAAAAAAAAAAAAGAGGTTCAATGTGACACTGACACAGTTAATGTTTAGACACAACATTTCCCATAGCATACTATTTCCAATACAGTTACTTCGTTGATAGATGATTAGATAAATAGAAATTAAAATAGATTAAAAGTACAATGCAATGCAAAAAATAAATAAATAAATAAAACATTTTTATTATAAAAAAGATATTTCCTTTAAAATGTTTCTAAAATGTTTAATCTTTAAAAGTTTTTTTCATTTTTATTTTATTTTATTATAATACTCCAGTAAATGTTACCGTCTTGAAAAGCTACAGGATAAACGTACGTAGTAAGCTACACAAGTTAGTAGCCTACGTTCCTCTATTCTGTACATACTGTACATAAAACATCATTGCGTATTCAACAGGTTCCAAGCTGCTAGAAGCGACGTTATTTCAGTTTTCCAAATGTGAAGACTGAAAACATGTAGTTTTTAACATGATAAACTGTTTATCTTCCCTACAGCGGACAGATTTCCAAGCGCAGCTCCCAGAACTCAGTTATATGATCTCCCTTGAGTCGCCAAAACTTTCCTCTCGCTTTCACTATGATGCCATTACTAATACATTTAACCCTTTTCCCAAACTGCAACTCTTCAAGTGTTTCTTGTCAATCCTTACCTTACTTTTCTTCAAACATTAAACGAGCATTTTGACACGGTTTCTCTCCATCGCCTTGGCTGCGCGTCACCTTCGTAGTAAAGTCAGAGGATTTCTCTGCGCCTTCCCTCCGCGGCTCCCATTGGACGAGAGCTCTGTCAGTACTCACGCGCTCGCGCCAGCGTTTCCTGTCGCAGAACAGTCCTGGGCGGTGTTTCCATGCCATACTACCATTCCTAATGCACTGCTTTTCAAGTATGAGCCGTGTCTTCTGCAAAGTATTTTCGGTATCAGTCCCCTGATGATGCCTGATTACCTAATTGAAAATTAGCAACGTTTTCCCCCTCCTCCAAAAACTGTTACCTCCAAACCAAACGCCGGTGCATTCAACACAAATCAAATCAAATCAAATACGATCAAGTATAATATAAAATAAAGTAAATTGAACTGTTAAAATAAAATAAAATAAAACCTAATTCCACATCTGGCAGGTGCTTTTATACAATGTAATCCTGTATTAATTATTTGATTATAAAAGCAGCAACATTGTTGTAATTTCATGGATTTTATATATAAATATATATATAAATATGTGTGTGTGTGTGTGTGTGTGTGTGTTTGTGTGCGTGTGTGTGTTTGTGCGTGTGTGCGTGTGTGTGTGTGTGTGTGTGTGTGTGTGTGTGTGTGTGTGTGTGTGTGTGTGTGTGTGATTCACCACTATGGAAGCAATACATGATGAGTATTGCTATGACTCATGAACAATGTTGAGCAATTATTTGAAAGTGTTTCAGCAGTGATATTAATTGTTTGCAGATACATTAAATGTATTTGCACACACATGTTCCAATGTAAATTATAGCTCAATGCTAAAATCATTTTCCCAATCAGATCCTACATTAAGTATTTATTGTTTTGGCTTGTTTTTACATTTTTGTCAACATTACCATAAGGATTTGTGTGGGTTTGTACACTATAATCTTAAGGTTGCATTTTAGATCGACGTTTGTATACACAAGGTCTTGTACACAGGATCTCACCGGAGTCATTTCCCACAATCTGACAAGAAACAATCATAAAAGCAGGTCAGTCTGTATCCATTTTTAGCCGTGAACATATTTATTCAGGATTTGTTTTACATAATGCACTTTCACAACATTGCAGAAATGAAACTATGATGTTACCATCACATTTTTGTTTTAGGAAACTCGTTCTATACCAGCAATAACATGTAGGAGTTAAGCTTGAATAAAAGTAGATTAGATATTATTAGATATGTCATTATGGCATTACTGTTGTATTTTTATATCCTTTAAGTTCCTGATTCAATTTGCTGAGAAGTAAACGTGTCATACGTCAGAAAACGTGTTTCCTGTCAGACTCCTGTGTATGAACTTGTTCAGTCGGTTTGCCCAAACGCTCTTCCAGTCACAGCTGAAAGATGGATAAATAATTTAATGCATTGTTTGGCAGTTGTGATAAATGTGCTGTTAATTCCACATATTTGCCATTGTAAGCTAGTCTTGTTTTTTTTTTTTTCTGGGTGAAATGTTACGTGGCCTGTTTTAAAAGCATGACATTCCGAATATGCTATTTTTAATATCAAAAATAAAACATTCATTGTATTAATTCAATCACTGTAGTTTATTGTTTTTGTTGTAAATACATTATACTTATATTCTGAAGTTTGTTCAGTTTTAATCAGCTCTTGTTTTGAATCAAATCCATGATCTTGGCATCGTTATGCTCTTGTTTGAGTGACATTTAACTTTGGGTATGGTTTCTGAAATGTGAAACTTTTGATAAAGGCATCGCATGTGTTCATTTCTCAGAGGTGTCACTGCAGTGACAATAATGCAGTATTGATGATGGTGCTTAAGTGTAATCCACAGATAATTAATCTGGCAAGTTGTTGTGCCAGAAACACCCAGATGTGATGAACAGCTGTCACTTCCTGTTATGCGTCATGTGCTTTATTCTCTATGCAACTTTGTTTCATCATATCGTCATTCAGTCATAGCCGTTTGCATGCTGTCATTCTCTGCAAATTAGTGTCAGGTCTGCAATTTCTTCTTCTTTTTTTGTTTCACTATACAAAGCATCATAACCTCAAACACAAATAGTACCTCATAAAACGTTATTTCATAATGATATATAAGTTAAGTACCATAACATTACACATCAGTAAGAACTGCTGTATCATGGTGAACATAAAAACATACAAAATAGGCCTACCTTTGCATACCAGCGTTAAAGAAATGAATAGGGGTGCTAAGAGATTTTAGTCTTTTAGTCTTAGAATACCCCGGTCATCCTTTATACGGTGTAAAGTAACCAGCTATGACTTTCAATACATCATTTTTATGCATTATGTTCTTTTTCTGTGTCTATAGTGTACAAATAAAAATAGTGGATGCATACAAAACTGTTAGTTTGTGGAGTGAGCTATCTAGGTCCCTTGTTTGTTTGCTGGCTGCATTATACAATCTAATGGCTATCCTTTAATCAACTATAGAAAACAACAGGAGGGGGAAAAAAATCAGTGAACAGCTTTGATCATGATGAACGCACAAAACACTGATTGTTGAAATTACTAGGGCATGTCCTTATTATTTTCAAAAGTACAGTCAATAAGAAGAATTACCAAAATGATACTATAGTAGCCCATAACGTGTCATTCTTCCAAATAAACTGTTACATCACTTATTATTAAAGTGTTCATGTCTTCATTTATTCCAAGAAGGTTCCTCCTCATCAAGCAAATATTTTTGTTTTCCCAGTTCAGAAGTACAGTGGCAGAAACGGTTGGTGGATAATAATCATCTAAAACCTTTAATCTGTTAAACCACAGAGTGGAGGAGAAGGGAATGAATATTTTCCCGTTTTAAACACTGGAGCATGTTTCATCTTGACAAAAGAAGCAAGTCGCTGGAGCACAGGTGAGTTTTATATGGAGCGAGTGGATACTTCATAGCAGTGTATCAAAATTCAGATGATTCGATTCGAACTTTTCCAGTACTGCATTTCCGAAATGACATTTGCAGTCTGTAATCTGAGCAAGAAAACCAGATGCAGCAGATGTCTCGCCACATCAACATGCCCACAAATATGCTACCCAATATATTAATCTTCAAATGATGCTGTGGCCTTTAAATGAAAACCTCAGACATCACAAAAGCTGTCGGCTAATCTTGTATTATTTACAACTGAACATTTCAGTCTCCTTTTCATAGAACAGAACAACACAATATGTTTCTTTGAAAGTATATCAGAATCTGCAGTCAGGCCTGTTTCGTTTTATTTAGGCCTGATCTTACAATTATTAGGCAATTAACCATTTGAATGTCCAACTATCATTGTTCCAATCAAATTTAGTCACATTCACATGGGAGACTTGAAGTGTTTAGTTTATAGTTTCAGTTTTCTGAATCTGAGAGGGATTTACTTACAACTGTTTGGCGACATCTTCTGGAAAATCTTATAAAACACCCTCGCCTACTAACATCTCAAATTAAAGGATTCAACTCATCCAACACTCTTTTCTATATTTCTATCAGCGCTGGGTTTTGTCTTTGAAAGTATCCCGTTACGCTGTGAGAAATTAATGTAAACAATTCAGTATGGTCTTCATAAGAAGCCTAGAATTAACGGTGAGGTATCACTCCTAAATGCTGTACGCTGTATCTATCTATCTATCTCTCCATCCATCCATCCATCCACCTATCTATCATCTGCTGTGGGCAGCCACATAGAGTCAGGTCCATATATATTTGAATACAAAGGCACATTTTT
The DNA here is from genome assembly GCF_003368295.1 of Carassius auratus. NCBI lineage: Eukaryota > Metazoa > Chordata > Actinopteri > Cypriniformes > Cyprinidae > Carassius > Carassius auratus. Next base: position 3,845,769 of record NC_039252.1, read on the forward strand.
TTGTTATTTTAGCTTCTGACCAAAACATATTTAAGTTACAGTTACAAGGCTCGAGATTGCAACCATTGTGGTTGCATACAGTATGCTCCCAAAATTTAATCTGTGCAACCTCAAAGTATGTTTGGGAGTATTTGTGCGAGTTCATATAATTGTTGTCATGCGATCTGTTTTCATTTCTCTAAAATAATTCAGAGTATGGGCTTTCTGAGTGTTGATACGGTGACCTGTCTACCGTTGTATGAAACGTTAGGCTGCATAACCAATTAAACTTCATCTCTACATTATTAACTTTAATGCAGATTTTAGATTTGGTTAATATTAGCTGACAATCACCCAGTCACTGCTTTCCGCTGTCAGGTGACAGGGAGTGAACTACTGAGGGGAATGTAAAGGGCTGAAGAAAAGAGAGAAAAAAAAGAAACACTTGACAGATTTCTTTTGTGAACCACCTACAGTAAAGTTACACATAATGGTGCTGGTAACAGAGATCACGAGATTAATGTTGATCCACCAGCCAAATACGGCATACAGTTTTCAGAGAGAGTGGTTCCTCTTCAGGAACTCGTGCTGCGTTGAGCGTTTTGGGGAACGCCTTTGGCGAGACCGACTCTTAATATTGTGTGGAATCTGTCCAATGGAAGGGCGTGACATCACGGCTAAGAGTAAGGCTAAGACTAAGGCTAAGACTAATAAGCATGTGAGGGGCGATTCTAAATCGCATTATAGATTTTGTGTTCCTCCCTGCCCTCGCTACATTACGAGCAGGGATACACACAGTCTATGCGTGGTTTGCCAGGGATCAAAGCACGCTGAATCGGCTCTCGAGGGGGCCGACTGTCTGCATTGTGACGATTGCCAATGCGGACGCTTCGATCCCGGAGGGCTCTCTTCGAGGAGGGAGCCTTCACCAGCGTTCCCCGCGGTGCTGGCCCCACTTCTGCTGAGGCAGAGTGGCCGCTGCACTTGTGGGGTTCGAAGGTGGATCTGGCAGAGGGAATGGAGACGGGCCAGTCCTTATTTCCTTCTTCATCTGCCAGATCCAGCGCCCGAACCCTGGGTTCGGAAGCACGCTTGGCGGTTTCTTCCCCCCAGGGTGAGGGATCAACTCTTCACCTCTCTTCCTTCGAGGAGGTTGATGTGGAGACTGTTAGTGGGGATTCGCCACCCCTATCACCCCAATATGAGGAGCTGTTGGAGGTGGTTACTAACGCAGTAGATAGATTAAAAATCAACTGGCCTGCAGAGAAACATTCTGAGCTGCAGAAAAGCAAGCTAGATGAACGTTTTCTGCGGCCGAAGCAACCACCTCCACGCAGGAGCCTTCCTTTCTTTCCCGATCTCCATGATGAATCGCGAGATCGTGGAACCATCCTTATTCTACCCGCCTCTTCGGCCCCGATTCACTATATTATGGCAACGTGATGGGGCTGGGAGAGTGGGATTATAGAGCAATGCCACGGGTCGAACAAACGCTCTTGGTCTATCTGTCTCCCGGTTCAGCATCGTTTCTAAAGGCTCCTGCATTGTCCACTCATGCTCCCCCACGCTGGGACCGAGGGCCTCAGCGATGCTCTGAGTCGGGACTTCCAGGCCCAAAGCAGATATTTGGGCAATCATTGAGGCCAGGAAGTCCTCGACAAATAAATCCTGACGCCAGAGGCTCAGGGATACAGAGGGCAGCCCCTGCTGGGGTAGAGCGCGGTCCACCTCACTATACGGTGCCCGTCTCACCTCAGGATTGTCTGCCAACCCTGCCAGAGTTTCAGGGAGCAGCGGCTTCCAGCAAGCGCAGTTCTCAGTTATTCCCACCCGTGAGCTTAGCAGAGCTGAGGCACTCGTCGCCCCTTCGGGGGCCCCCGGCAGTCTCTGGTTATGGAACGAAAAGTGAATACCCTATTGTGTATCCAACGTGATACCTTTTGGCCTGCTGTACATGAGACCCCTACAGTGGTGGCTCAAGTCCAAGGGCTTTTCCCCGAGGGGGAATCCACTTCGAGTTATCAAGGTCACCTTAGACATGTGGAAGAGACCGTGGTTCTTGAATCAGGGCCCGGTGCTGGGAGCTCTTTGTCGCCATGTAACGCTAGTGACAGATGCATCCCTCACAAGTTGGGGTGCGGTCATGAGTGGCAACCCTGCCCACGGTCTGTGGAGCGGTCACCATCTGACATGGCATATCAATTGTCTAGAGATGCTAGCGGCGTATCGGGCATTAAAACATTTCCTCCCAGACCTGAGAGGTCACCATGTGTTGGTGCGCACCGACAACACATCGGTGGTCTCTTATATCAATCACGTTCACGCCGCTTGTACAAGTTGGCACAGATCCTTCTGTGGTCCCAGGGCAAACTCCTCTTGCTCAGAGCAGTGCATATTTCTAATAGATTGAATGTTGGAGCAGACATACTTTCGAGACAAGGGCCAAGGCCCGGGAATGGAAGCTTCACCCCGAGGTGGTGAAGCAGATATGGAAAGTGTTTGGCAAAGCTCAGGTGGACCTCTTTGCAACTCAGGAGACATGCAGTGCCCCCTCTGGTTCTCTCTAGTTCATCCAGCTCCTCTGGGATTGGTCAAGGCTCACTCTACTCGTGGTATGGGGGCCTCTAAGGCCTTGTCAGCAGGTGTGTCCATCTTGGACATCTGCAACGCTGCGGGATGGTACGCTGCAGGACGCACGCCCTTCAACTGGACAAATTGCACAAGATATTCAGAGTCAGTCTCGCCAAAGGCGTTCCCCAAAGCGTTCGACGCAGAGACTCATTCCTTCGAGGAACTAGGGTTACATTTGTAACCTTGGGACGGACGTCTTTGGTTAGTGCTCCTAAAATTTTGCTGGTGTTCCTAACTTTATGAAGTTGGGAGCACCAGTTCTACCAAGTAAACAAGTTAATTTTGAGCCCTGAGTTATATAATGAATATGGGCTTAAAGTGCACATTCTGAGCTTTAATTTGAGGGTAGCAGGTCAGATGTGGACTATTACTTCATTGTTTCTTCATCATTTAAGCAGGTAAAAGATCTTGAGCTGATCCTAAGTGTGCCATTTTCGTTTGGAATCATGTGGCCAAATTAGTTCTCCATACAAGTTAAACAGACAATTATTAGGCTTTAAAATCAAATCAAATCCATCAGAGAGCAGGAACATTGGGATTGGCCAAATCAACAGCTGGTACATTCTGAGAAAAAGGAACGCACTGGTGAACTCAGCAACATAAAAAGCCTGGACATCCACGAGAACAACAGGGATGGATGATTGAGAATCCTCCTCTCCATGGTAAAGAAAAACCCTTTCACAACATCCAGCCAAGAGAAGAACACTCTCCAAGAGACAGATGTGTCACTGTCAAAGTTTGCAATCAAGAGAAGACTTCACCAGCGCAAATACAGAGGCTTCACCACAAGCTGCAAACAAGGCATCAAAAAAAGTCAAACCAATTCAGGAAAAGCATCCTTGGACAGCTGAAATTAAGATCAACCTGTACCAGAATGATGGGAAGATGAAATATGGAGAAGGCTTGGAATAGCTCATGTAGCAGAAATGAGTCAAATCAGACAAATCAAAGAGTCTATCAGAGCTGTGTGCATTGAAACATGAGCTGAATTCCTCAGGAAGTCATAAATCAGTTCTAGTGCCACAAGAACCAAGCAAGATAACCAACCAACCAACTTGTTCACACAACAGCTTTCAACATTAACACCAATAGAACAATTATTAACAATTTTAATTCGAAGAAGAGATTGTCAAATTTATTGTTTGTGATTGAAATGCAACGCTGGACATCACATGTAAACCCAGGAGATCAAGTTAAATACTTGCATTGACTTCCCCCCACCCAGAAGAACCAGACTGAAATTCCTAAGGGGGAAGGGCTTTAAACCTTTGTCTTCACAGAAAAGTCCTTTGCCAGAGAATGGCAAAGAAACCCTTTTTATACATTATATATGGACCAGAATGAACTCAAAAAAGACTTATGAATGAATCATTCCATTGCTTAACTCCATATTCATTTACGTGTAACCCACACATTTGACTATCATGTATAATCACTTATTGTGTATGTCTTTTGATAACTATAGGATACCTAGTCATGTCTAGTATTCAAATAATCGCATTTTCTTGCTTGATATTGTCCTGACAATCATTTATTTGTAAAATATATCATAATCATGTTATAGGAATCATGTCCAAAATTAGACCCTGTGAGGCAAGAACCACATGCTTGGTAAGATAAACAATGATTTATGATACCCCAGACCCCAGGACCATATCTGATTGGTCAAGGCAACATTTGAGGGGTGGCCAACAAGGAAGTTTAAAAACTTTGGACACGATTAAATCTTGCTTTTAGTTCTAGTCTAGCTGCTGCTATTAGCCATGTCGGCTTTTAGTTCTAGCATGGCTCGTGCTATCAGTCATGCCTGCTCTTAGCTTTTAGCTTGTAGCTTTGCTACCTAGCTTTAGCTTGTAGCATCTAGCCATGCGGTAGTCATCATTGTTCTTTGAGCGCGGTTCCAGCGTGCCTGCCTGCTGCTACTATGAGAAGGAACACAACCTAGTCTCGCCAAACTTTATTTCTTTTCTTTTCCGTTTGAGAGTTTCGTGTTCTGAGTTAAGTTTTGTAACGTCCATTCAACTTCAACCAGCGAACACGACTCTGCACTTTCAGCCAACGCCCAACAACCACGGGCTTCCCAAGACGTCACTTCAGAGACTGAACTTCCAGCCAATCAACGACCTCGGGATAGCCCTTTCACCGAGGCTCCTTCTTCACAGGAGATGCAAGTAACTTTACCTCCAGACTGTGACCTTTACTGGTGTATCTAATATAATTTTAACCTCATTGAGGAACTCAATGCGAGCGCTAATTACGTGATTGATGGTTGTTCATGTTTATGCAATTTAACGTATTGCTGTTAACTTGGGATTCCATATTTCCATTCTCTTAAACTCATCTTTCCCTAACTTTCGACCTTCCTGCAACTTGTGTGAATGTGTGTGTGCGTGCGTTTATGTGTTAGATTAGTTTATATGTCTTAGATTTATCTAATAAAGCCTTATTCATATTGAAAAGAGAAGTATCTTGTGTTTTGTGCTTACAAGTTAATGTCTTAAGCTGCCGATCTTGTTACTGTGCTAATTGATAGTGTTATCACTATAGTTTGGATATTAGTATCCAGCGCAGATTTGATGTTAAACGGCTCGTTCACTGAACCGCAGGCGCGTCTCCGTGAACAGCCGTGAAACAGTGATTCTGTTCAAATTCCCTTTAAAATCTTAAATGATTCCCTTTGAGCTAAATTGACCTGTTTCCCTTACATTTATAATGGTGGAGAATGATTGCGGGCAGTTTAATCTAAATTGTGAGCATAAACCAAGTTATTTAATCTTTGATTTTGCTAAAGGAATGAAAGATGAGAAGCATGCGAGACCTGAGTATGTGTGTGTGACGCGTGACGTAAGCAGCGCGCGTCCTCCCGCTTGAATGAAAGGAGCTAGAGGAGACTTTAACTCGAGTCCGTCTCCCCTTTGTTAACAGCAGTAAGTGAACTTAAAAGTAAACATCTGAGATCGTACAATAAGGTAGAAATTGAGCGTGTTCCTCATTTGTGTAATGCCTTGTTTTATAGCTGATTTGATTTCACTGCGTGTTCCAGTGTCTCAAACGCTATCTCAGTCACTGTTTGCTGAACGGAGCTAAACTGTTAGTGTTTCAAAAGGGATATAAATCGGTGAATAAAGAATAGTTTTGAGCGGGTTCCTCAATCTATTTATCAAAGTCCCCGTATTCATATTTCATATAGTTTGATTGCCAGTGCGTGTTCCACTGCCGAATCAAATTTGATATTCGACTCCCCTAAGTTAACGTTAAACATTAGAGAACAATGTTTGTCCATTTGTATCCGTTCACAAAGTGAATGCAATCTCGCGTAACACTGCGTGTGCCAGAGAGTAATTTGAATGGGAGTGTTTTAAAAGCTTGATCAAGTAAATTTTAACTGTGTACCAACAGCGAAGGAAAACTTTTATGTTTGTGTCCAGAAAAACTGGCACGGAGAATCAAATTGCTGAGATTGATATAATAACTACAGCAGGAAGCTGCTATTTGAATTAAGATAAATTTAACTCTATACAAACTGAGAGTTTAAGTGCCACATCGCAAAACCAACTGAAAGGCGGTGTTGTTATTTGTACAGTGTTGAAATGAGCCAACATTTCATGTAACATGCTTAACTGTATTTGCAACAATGCAACGATTCATGTGCTAATCCACTAGAATGTGTTTTGGTTGCCATAGTGACGACCGTGACCCGGAAGCCTAACGTACTTCCGGAGCAACTCTGAACTGTGCACGCGCAGCGCACAAACTCCGCGGTGTCGCTAAGCTAACGAAACCATTGCATTTACATTGAAGTCTATACTAAAGCCACTAGCCTCAAAGGTTAGCCGTTAGCATTACCATCCAGTGGTAGAATAATGTGTGTTTGGGCAACGCTGACGTGATTTAACCATTTTAAACATCTTAACTAACACTTGTTAGTCCCTTTCTTTTTATCGCTCTCTTTTCTCACTAGACCACTTATTTTCATTTTACTAGAAAGGGAAATACTGACTCACAATTATTAATTGTCAAATTGAAATTTAATTGAAACATTAAATTTATTTGGAAGCATTTAAAATTTCCCTATCAGATCATTTCATATGATCTTTTATTTCTAGTATTCTCTTTTGGGTCTAATTATTTTAGGAATGAATAAGCCTTGAACTTTGGAAGTTTAAGTAAACTTATTCTTCCTAATTTATTTATTACCCATCTGAATATATGCTATTCAGACCTTTAATTATTTGAATGCGTTTTACCCCTCTTCCTATTTTGGTTATACACTTAACCACTATTGTTTTACGTATTGATTTCCTCTTTTTAATTTCATTTTTGCATATTTTGCCCATTTATTATTTTTTTTAATTTTCCTATTTCTTACCATTTCTTTTGTGTATCCTAGCCTGGGAACGACAAACCTGAGCCCTAAAAGGAGACATTGTTATCCCTCACTACGAGTTCAAATAAATTAGAAAGACAACTCTCTTTCACTTAAAGTTTATTTTGTTTGATTAGTTGTGCAGCAACTAACACAACGCTCTCCTTGTAGTTGAGGTAACCGCTACTGAGACTTACCATCTCCGTCCTCTCTCTCCTTTACTTTGCTCTTCTCTTTTTACATTTGTAGGACATGTAAGAACCATCAATCAATTCTAAGTGAAGTAAATACACAATCGTGCCAAAGACGACGAATCATTCTTATGAATTTGATTGTAATCATCCTCTCATTTGTTCTTCCTAACCTCCCTACATTTGGAAACGCAATCCAAGTTTTAGCATCTCATCCAACGTTTAGATCAATTTAATAGAGATACGTGTTGAGCAACTGTCGCCTTCGCTGACTCCCTGGTGAGCGGTCCAACTGAAAGGTGTACGGTGTCAATCCTGTCAGACTAAGAAAAGAGATATCAGAATTATTATTGTATTCTTTTGTCCAAAGCAAGAAATATAATAATATTGTTTATGTTTTTGATAACATTTAATTGAAAAAAAAAATAATTTTCCTCATTTGAAAAACAGAAATTATGCTTGTCATTTGAATTCGTTTTTCACCTCTGTCTCTCTTTTCCTCTTCCTCATTAGAGTGACAAAGTCTTCGCATCTCTAGTCTACTTAGACACCCTGAGACCAACACAGTCATCACCACATTTCACTAGTGGTTCACAATCACTGATACAACACTTAGTTGTCCCACCACACATAGGCTTTTACTCCACACAGATCTGTGTCAGTCTCTCTTCTCCCCAGCTTGCCAACATGCCGCAGACTGCAGACCCCATTTCCCATGGGGAAGATGTGAACATTTGGCTGAGAGGCATAACAGACAGCCTCACTCCAAAGACATTTGAACTGTTATTATTTTTAATAATAATCCTAATCCTGAGAAGATTCCTGACACAAGATTCAAGCCAGAACAACAACCACAAGGAGCTAGTCAAGATCACGAGCTCACTAAGCTATGCCTTCACAACCCAGCTGAAACTGAGCGACAAGCACATCACCCACCTTCAAGAGGAGCTGACACGTGCTCAACATCGCATAGACAAGCTGGAAGTGAAAGTTCAAGATCAACTCAAAGCACCCAGCGAGAGGGAGCAGGATACAACAGAACAAGTTATGAAGCTCCTAGCAGCCCTGGCAGCAGCTCAGCTCGACCAGCGACATGCAACGGCTGCTCAGAAAGACCTGGTAAACAGACTCCAGTATGAACAGCTACTGGAGAAAGCCAAGATAGACATCAGAAACAAGAATTCTGAAATCAGTGCTTTGAAAGACCACCTTGAAAGGTACAGAACTGAAATGGACAATCTGACCCAACAACTAGATGATACCAACGATGAGCTCTACATGGTCAGAAAAGAACTACAAAATGCTTACAAGCACAAACTAGAGCCAAGAAAAGAGAAACCTCTCTTAGCCTCATCACTGCTGAGCAGAGCAGAGTCCCACGTCCAAGAACTGGCATATGACGAAAGGAGCGAAGGGCCACAACCCAAAACTTCACCTGCCTTCGCCACACAACCCTTTCCTGCCAACGAAAGAAAACCTCCCGTCCAAGGCCTTGAAGCTGCACACGGGATGACAATCAAAGACCTCAACAAGCTGTCTAAAAACATCAGCAGGTTCAACCCGAACTCCACAGAGAGCCCCGACATCCAAGCTTACCTGCGAGATATCGAATTTCACCTGGAAGTGAGACCTCATGTGACTGACAGAGACTGGTTATACCTCCTTAGAGCCACGTCCAGTTCCGAGGTACGAAACTTTCTAGATCGACAGCCCAGTCAAACCAAGTCAAACTACCAGCGACTTCGTGAGGTCCTGATTAAAGAGTTTACAGACCCAGAGTCTGAACATGGACTGTTAACTGCCTTGGAAACCAAACAAGGTCGTCAAGAGACTCCACAAGCTTACTACAACCGACTCCGACAATCCTACTTTGGTGCACACAACAACTCTGACCTTGAAGAGGATGTGAACTTCAAAACCCTCTTCCTAAAGAATCTGCACCCTGGAGTCAGTCACCATCTAGGTTTCATGGCCTGTCCGAACTCCATGACCATCCAACAGTTGCGTGACCTAACACAGAAGGCCTATAACAAGCAGAAGTTGGCCTCAAAGAAAGGTAACAAAACATCCACACTCTTGAACTCTGTCAACAAAGACTCAAGCCTTGCACTGGACGACACCCAGTGGCATCACAACACCAGAGTCTTCCATCAAGAGCACAGAGAACGTGACGCCCATATCCACGACCGCTTTCAGCCCAACTGCTGGAAAAATCCATGGGACCAGCCACGCTTCTCAAGAAACCAAAAGGATAACATCTGGAAACCTAACCAGATATCCAAAGGTAATCACCTGACTCATCCAAGAGCAACTCGTGTGGGTAAGCGACAACAAAACCCACCTCAGCACCACTCAGACATGCACAGTGCTGAGTATGCACAAGAACATAACCGCTTACCATTAGAAGACACGGAACAAGTCATGGAACAACTAAGAGAGTTCCTTCAAGACAATTTACATGCAGGTGACCACAAAGTTGAGTCATGCTCGCTGTGACCAGCGACAGAACGGAAGGCCGGTGATCACCTGGTGCACCGCATCAGAGATGACAAGCACCTGTTCAACAACAACCCAGAATGAACAAGTCTTTAACGGCCAACTGTTGATGAAAAATCTGAGGTACTAAAGGACATCACCTCAGTCACTAACAAACTGTCAAATGAACTCCAACTCCAAGTTCCAAATTCCCTGTCTGTGCAACAGCAACCACCAGAGCACAGAAGGTCAGAAAGTCTGCTACAGCCAGAAGGCATCACAAGAAGAATGCAACATAGGAGACAAGTTTTGCAACTCAGCTTCACACAGCCATGCCAAACTGCCTCCGACTGTCTGCCAAAGAACTTCCTGCCTTGCTGGACTGACCCCTCATTAGACCATGGACACGCCCTCATCCAAGCCAAGGATGCAGAGAGCCAGTCTTCAGTGACATGCTAGAAAAAGGGGGAGACAACACAGACTTGAACAGATCTGACCACACATGCACTACACCAGTAACACACAACATTACCTACACCCAGAGGTAAACACATCTACTGATAACACAGTCAACAAACATATTCTTCCCACAGGTAGAATATCCAACTTTTAGTGTAACAAAGTTACACATACCCACCATGAAGAAAAGTGCAGCCATCCTCACAATAGGTAGAACACCTGACACTAAGTTAAGGTTCATGACACACTAGCTGCACCTGACATCCTAGCTCAATAGTCATTGTAACCCATGCTAGGAAAACCCACAGCAGCCTTGTTTTGTTTTGTTCTTCTTCTACCTATCCTTCTCCTTCCCCTCTTTCCTGAGTAGGTGAAATGCCTAGACACCCTGCGAGGGTCGAAGGTCTGATATTAGGATTGACTCCCAACACCTAATATCCGCCAGCCACTCTAAACTGAATGGAAGCCAGAGAGCTCCATGCATGATAGGTCAATTCATTGAATTGAAATTACTAGAAAACTAATGGTAAACATGTAAAGTAAGACAACCTAGAAGAACCAAACAAAGTTAACCACAAATTTGATTGATGAATCAAAATAAAAACAATTTCCAAGACGATCTAAACTATCCTCAATGTGTTAAACTACATTGACTAATTGAACTTAACCACGTGTACCTAAATAACCTGATGCCTGCACCAGTACAGTAACTGTCATGGAGGTGTTGTCTTGCTGTTTGCTGTGTTTGTCTGCTTCTTCTGCCTTTGTTTCTCCAGCGATCGACGATGTCTTCACCTAAACACCTCGCCGATCGAAAGGGGGATATATGTAGCAGAAATGAGTCAAATCAGACAAATCAAAGAGTCTATCAGAGCTGTGTGCATTGAAACATGAGCTGAATTCCTCAGGAAGTCATAAATCAGTTCTAGTGCCACAAGAACCAAGCAAGATAACCAACCAACCAACTTGTTCACACAACAGCTTTCAACATTAACACCAATAGAACAATTATTAACAATTTTAATTCGAAGAAGAGATTGTCAAATTTATTGTTCGTGATTGAAATGCAACGCTGGACATCACATGTAAACCCAGGAGATCAAGTTAAATACTTGCATTGACTTCCCCCCACCCAGAAGAACCAGACTGAAATTCCTAAGGGGGAAGGGCTTTAAACCTTTGTCTTCACAGAAAAGTCCTTTGCCAGAGAATGGCAAAGAACCCTTTTTATACATTATATATGGACCAGAATGAACTCAAAAAAGACTTATGAATGAATCATTCCATTGCTTAACTCCATATTCATTTACGTGTAACCCACACATTTGACTATCATGTATAATCACTTATTGTGTATGTCTTTTGATAACTATAGGATACCTAGTCATGTCTAGTATTCAAATAATCGCATTTTCTTGCTTGATATTGTCCTGACAATCATTTATTTGTAAAATATATCATAATCATGTTATAGGAATCATGTCCAAAATTAGACCCTGTGAGGCAAGAACCACATGCTTGGTAAGATAAACAATGATTTATGATACCCCAGACCCCAGGACCATATCTGATTGGTCAAGGCAACATTTGAGGGGTGGCCAACAAGGAAGTTTAAAAACTTTGGACACGATTAAATCTTGCTTTTAGTTCTAGTCTAGCTGCTGCTATTAGCCATGTCGGCTTTTAGTTCTAGCATTGCTCGTGCTATCAGTCATGCCTGCTCTTAGCTTTTAGCTTGTAGCTTTGCTACCTAGCTTTAGCTTGTAGCATCTAGCCATGCGGTAGTCATCATTGTTCTTTGAGCGCGGTTCCAGCGTGCCTGCCTGCTGCTACTATGAGAAGGAACACAACCTAGTCTCGCCAAACTTTATTTCTTTTCTTTTCCGTTTGAGAGTTTCGTGTTCTGAGTTAAGTTTTGTAACGTCCATTCAACTTCAACCAGCGAACACGACTCTGCACTTTCAGCCAACGCCCAACAACCACGGGCTTCCCAAGACGTCACTTCAGAGACTGAACTTCCAGCCAATCAACGACCTCGGGATAGCCCTTTCACCGAGGCTCCTTCTTCACAGGAGATGCAAGTAACTTTACCTCCAGACTGTGACCTTTACTGGTGTATCTAATATAATTTTAACCTCATTGAGGAACTCAATGCGAGCGCTAATTACGTGATTGATGGTTGTTCATGTTTATGCAATTTTAACGTATTGCTGTTAACTTGGGATTCCATATTTCCATTCTCTTAAACTCATCTTTCCCTAACTTTCGACCTTCCTGCAACTTGTGTGAATGTGTGTGTGTGCGTGCGTTTATGTGTTAGATTAGTTTATATGTCTTAGATTTATCTAATAAAGCCTTATTCATATTGAAAAGAGAAGTATCTTGTGTTTTGTGCTTACAAGTTAATGTCTTAAGCTGCCGATCTTGTTACTGTGCTAATTGATAGTGTTTTCACTATAGTTTGGATATTAGTATCCAGCGCAGATTTGATGTTAAACGGCTCGTTCACTGAACCGCAGGCGCGTCTCCGTGAACAGCCGTGAAACAGTGATTCTGTTCAAATTCCCTTTAAATGATTCCCTTAACCTGTTTTCCCTT